>NC_056740.1:415827571-416005331 GCF_019279795.1 Protopterus annectens
ATCTTAACTATACGCACTGCGTAAATGTAAAAAGATGTTACCAAAAATCATAATCTCCTCAGAAAAAAGTAAATACACATTATAAAGTGCATAAGAAATAGAATAAAACACAGAATAATAGCACAAAAAACTACAAAAATGTATATATATATATATCAGAATTTCAACACTTTAAGCCTTATGTTCCTATGAACCGGCTTTAAATGCACTTTATCGTTTAAGCCTGGTGGCTTATCTAACAAGCATAAACATTCAGTAAAACAATTAAAATATATAAAGCACCTCAATGCTGTAAACATAGAATATTCAAATTCATAGAACAAGTGTTAAGACCTTAACTACACGCACTGCATATATCTGAAAAGATATTACCAAAAATCATAATCTCCTCAGAAGTAAATAAATACATATTATAAAGTACATAAAAAATAGAATAAAACACAGAACAATGGCACAAAGAACTACTAAAATGTATATATATATGTATCAGGGTTTCAACACTTTGAGCCTTCTGTTCCTAAGAACCGGCTTTAAATGAACTTTATCATTCAAGCCTGGTGGCTTGTCAGCCCTACATCTTACTATCCACTTGAGCTCGCATTCCTCAATAAAATTATTAAAATCACCTCCCCTCATGTTGGCATTAAGTACCTGTAAAACTGCAAACTTAAATGTATGATGTGACCCTGCAGTTAAGTTATGTTTAGCCAGGGCATTAACTTCATGTCCAACACGTATATGATAAACGTGTTCACAAATTCTTTCACGCAATTTCCTAGTGGTCTTACCTATATAAAACGCCTGGCATGATACACACCTAGCAAGATATATAACCGACTCCGTTTGACAATTGGCAAATGCTCTAAGTTGGAATTCGTGATGTAAACTAGGATGCAAAAAACTAGTCCTTTCATCAATAAACACACATTGCTTACATCTTCCACATGGGGTCGTACCTGTAGATAAGCTTTCAATCCCACTACTAGCTTTATTCAACACAAGAGACCTATGGCATAACAGTTGTTTTATATTTCTTTTATTCTTGAAGAAAAACTTAGGGCTCTCTCCTACTATCCCTTTTATATCATCATCCAAGAGAAGTGTGCCCCAATGTCGATGTACCAACTTTTTAATAGATGGTGTATCTAAAGTATAAAACATGGGTACCTTAAGACAGCCTACTTGTTTATCCAGTGTAGTAATAGTTGGGTTATTATGGAAAGTCAAATTGTTGGAACCTGAAAAATAAGGGGTTCCCCTGGTAGTTCTAAGAGACTTAGTCTCTATAAGTACCCTATCAACTTCATGATGACCATATTTCCTCTCTATTAACCTATTCCTAAGGTCACAGAGCTCCCTCTCATAACCCTCATCCCATGGGTTAAGTCGCGATGCCCTAATTGCTTGACCTTTCATAACGTTGTCAAATACATAATAAGGATGCATACTAGTCCTATTTAGTAAGGTGTTCCTGTAACACGCCTTCCTATGAACACCAGTATTCAAAAGGCCACTGCTCAATCTTTCAATATGAACATCCAAAAAAGATATACTCTCCCTTGAAGAGGTTGAGGTAAACTGTAAGTATTGATGGAATCAACAAATTCCAATAGACTACAATCATCTCCTTCCCAGATAAAGAACAAATCATCTACAAAGCGTTTATAAAATCTCACATTTTCCTTAAAACTACCCAGGGGGAACAAAAACTCGTCTTCCCAGCTTGCCATAAAAATGTTCGCATAGCTGTTCGCACATGCTGTACCCATGGCGACACCATCATTCTGAATGAAAACATTACTATCAAACATAAATACATTGTTGGTCAAAACAGTCTCCAAAAATAACATTAACAAATCAATTACTTCAATTTGTAAAGAGGTATACTTAGATAGATAGGCCTGTATTTTCTCAACCCCTAGGTCATTCGGAATCATGGTGAAAAGATTCCGAACATCAAGTGTGACCATAATATATTCATCATCGGTACCTACTGTCTCCATAAAGCTATACAAATCAATCAAAAACTGTTTACTATCCTTTAAAATAGAGGAATTCATATCTACCACAGGTCTCAAAAAATGCTCCAAATACAAGGAGAAGGGTTCAGTCACCCACCCTCTTCCAGCCACAATAGGGCGTAACGGAGGTGCTCTTAAATATTTATGGACTTTAGGCAATCCTTGTATCGTAGGTATTAAGGGATTATTAACCTTCAAAAACTTAAACAGACTATCAGAAATATTATTACTTTTTCGAAGGTCATCCAACATATCGTATATTTTAAAAACCTTAACAGTTACTTCTTCCATGGTAATTTCCGTATAGTAATAATCTTCCCGTAGCATACTTAACATGTTGTCCCTATAGTCGTTACTATCCATAACGACTATGGGGCCACCTTTATCCGCTGGTCTGATCACGATCATATGATCGTTAATCAGACCATGGAGAGCTTTCCTTTGTAGATAAGTAAGATTACTTTTCTTATTCTTCTTACTCAAACTATCCATATTATATAAGTCATGTTCAACCAACCTCATAAACGTATCTATATATGGATGTAAAACAGGTACATAAGTGCTAGGAGGTTTAAAAACCTCTGTAGTTTCAAAACTATTACTATTACCAAACTGTAGCTTCAACATTACGTGCAAAAAATTTAATATCCACTATAGTGTCAACAACATCACTTTTCATAGTTGGAATAAAAGTTAGACCTTTATCAAGAACTTCCATCTCATGTTTGGTTAACTGTCTCTTAGAAAGGTTAAATACTAGGGATTGCCTACTCATTCCCACATCTTTTTGAGGGTAGGCCCTACATGCTCCCACCTGAGTTCTTCCTCTTCTGCCTCCCTCTGCTGTAGGAGCATTGTCTCCTCACTTGTGGAATCGGCTCTATTGGAAAAGTTCATTTAAAGCCGGTTCTTAGGAACAGAAGGCTCAAAGTGTTGAAACCCTGATACATGTATATACATTTTAGTAGTTCTTTGTGCCATTGTTCTGTGTTTTATTCTATTTTTTATGTACTTTATAATATGTATTTATTTACTTCTGAGGAGATTATGATTTTTGGTAATATCTTTTCAGATATATGCAGTGCGTGTAGTTAAGGTCTTAACGCTTGTTCTATGAATTTGAATATTCTATGTTTACAGCGTTGAGGTGCTTTATATATTTTAATTGTTTTACTGAATGTTTATGCTTGTTAGATAAGCCACCAGGCTTAAACGATAAAGTGCATTTAAAGCCGGTTCATAGGAACATAAGGCTTAAAGTGTTGAAATTCTGATATATATATATATACATTTTTGTAGTTTTTTGTGCTATTATTCTGTGTTTTATTCTATTTCTCATGCACTTTATAATGTGTATATACTTTTTTCTGAGGAGATTATGATTTTTGGTAACATCTTTTTACATTTACACAGTGCGTATAGTTAAGATCTTAACGCTTGTCTTATGAATTTGAGTTTTCTATGTTTATAGTGTTGAGGTGTTTTTTCTATTTTAACTGCTTTATATTAATTATTGTACGTTTGTTAGATTAGTGATGATGTCATCATTGACGTAAACCAATTGTTGCTTTGGTAGCAGTATTTGAACGTCTATGCTGTTTGTGTTCTGCAAAGCTTGAAGAAGCCATGTTGGTGAAAGCGCTCGCTGCCTAATAAAATTATTTGTTTATTAAGTTCGTGCACTACGCTTTTATTATTTTTATATGTGAAATATAGTTTTAAGTATTACCTCCATTGAAGTTTGTTCAAGTCGTGGTTGCCCTGTGAATGAATTATATGCTTTGCATACCTTTTGTTTTTTTTACTGATTTGTTTAGAATGCTGAGATCCAGAATTGGTCTCCAGTCCCCTGTTTTCTTTGGAACTAACAAAGAGTCTTGAGTAAGTTCCAGATCCTACTTGGTCTGTGGGGACTTGTTGGATAACTCTTTTGTCTAGCAACTTTTACATTTCTAGAGTTGCCTGTTCCTTTTGACTGGGTGGAACATCAGGAACTTTTTTTATCTTTGGGATGGGAAGGGAAAAAGGATGGTGTAACCCCTGGATATGATGCTTTGTACCCATTTGTCTTTTGTTACTTGTCACCAGGCTTCCAGGTACAAAGATAAGCAACCCCCAACTACCTCCAAAGCTGAACAGTTGGGCCTTCTTTCAGGAGCACTGAAAGGGCCTACCAAAGAAGGATTCTCTGTCGCCCTGATTTTGCGGACCCCCTCTGCCAGTGTCCTCCATTATTACTTCCCCCTCTGCCTCTGGGAGAAATTTCACTACATGTGTCCTGAAAAGATCTCTGTGATTTCTGGAACCACGTTTTACCACTACCTCTCTGACCTTTGTGATAAGGTCTAGTAGATATGGAAAAATGGACTCCTACAGCAGACAGAGTCTTTCCTACCTGTTCATGCCTGGTGAGTGTATCCTTTACCTTAGGCCCAAACAAGGATGAGAAGTCAAATGGGCATTTACAAAGGAAGACTTAAAGGGTTCCGCAAACTCACATAAGCGTATCCAAGAATGTCTCCTTAGGAAAATTCCGGAACTCACTGCTCTACTCGCCCCATCTGCTGCATAGGAGATGAGTCTCATGGAGGCATTGACAATTGAATTTAAGGTAGCAAGCTGAGAAGATACTTTGTCAGCAACCCTTTCAGCTACCAGACCTTGGAGGGTATCTCCTAGCTCTTTGAAGAGATCCCTCTGCAGTCTCATAAAATAAGTGAGGTGGTTCAGTGATCTAAGAGAAAAAGCTGTTGAAGAAGAAATGCACTTTTTGCACCTGTCCATATCCAAGACTCCTTGTTTGGGGGATGGACAGAAGAAGATGTGTCTGAGAGTTTCTTCTTAGTGGCCACTGCCATGACCATAGCATCAACTGGGACTCCCTTCATTAGAAAAGACTTGTTAGAGGGGTAGTAATAAATTTGTTTGGCCTCCTAGGAATAGGTTCCATGGAATTTGGGGACTCCCATGCTTTTCAAGAAACCAGGTCCATGAGCTTATCAAAAAATGGAGACATCCAAGAGGTGGAAGGGTGAGATCTGAAAGCCTTCAGGTATACGTAGTCCTCCGCTGAAGGGTTAGTGCACTTCCACCCACCTCTCTGCTTTAGCATTTCCAGGATGTCTCCAAAAGAGACATCATCAGGAGGTGACTGTGGGGACCCTTCAGCTTCATTGAAGTCTGTATCAGAAGTGATGGACTCCACTGGGGAGTCTAAGTGCTTCCTCTTGCACAATCTTATCTGAGGGACCTCTTCAGAAGGGTACTCTGGGGAGGGTTTGGAAGAGTAGGGGGTGCCCTGTGGGGCATCCTGAGTCCTAGGATTTCTGCGTCTCTATGGATGCAGTGGTATAGCAGCAGGCACCGAAGCTTTAGAGGGAGGAATATCCAGAGAGGACTGCGGACATGTCTGTGGAGACAGCACCCGCCTCGTTACCTCAAAAGCCCCCCCAGCCCTGATCTGAGGATACCCCTGGATCTGAAGAAGCTGAAGGACCCCCAGGAACAAAAGACAATGAACCTGAGGCTGAGGTAGGAGTGAAATTCACCCGAGCCAGGGCCCTGAGAGGCAATGTCGGATCCAACAGTTGTCCAATCCGACTTGCCCCTCCCCCACCCCACCCAAGTGGAGAGTGTCAGCTCCTAGACTCCTCCAGCTCTGATGGAGCCAAGGACTTCTGAGCCATGGTCAGATCCATAAAACCCATGGTGAGTCTCGGATACCACAGTTCCACTAATACTAAGTCTGGGCCTTCTGACTCTGAAGCCAGCGGTTGGATCAAAGGAGGAGTCAGAGCAGGTGGATGTCGTAGGATCTGAAGCCCTGGGAGTCAGATTCAACAGTAATTTTGCCAGCACCAGTGTCTGTAAGAGCTTCTGTACCACCCGATCCACATCGTCGTCAGAGAGGCTCCTGGAAGACTGGGTCGAGGGGGTGGGAGATTTTGTCCTTTGTAGTATAGGAGATCTTAGAATAGGGGAGATTGGTTCCAAGGTCGGAGACCAGCTCCTAAGTTCAAACTCAACTGCCACCGAGCAAGAAGGTGTTGGAGCTAATGAAGCTTTGTCTCATCCAGTAGCCTTTGGATCCAAGGAGGATAGTCTAGGGATTTTATATGTTGGATCCAATGAAGTAAAAGAGGAAGGCCTTTTTCCTTTTTTGTCAGATTTAGAAGAGGGAGATTTATCAGATTTAGATGAACCCGGGCCTTCTTCCAGTGCCTCTAAGAAGGAGGTTTTTAGAAGGCCTTTCACGATCAATTTGTTTTTCCTCTCCAGGAGTGCTCTGTGAGCATGATTCCTGGAGATGGGCAGCCCCAAGACTATAATAAACACAAAGAGTGTGTTTATTGCTAAGTGGCATTTTTTGCTACATTTATCACACTTTTTGAAGTCCATTGGTTTGGATTCCTTGCCAGACATTTTTGCACCAACTACTAGAAAACACAACAAAAAACTTTTTTTTTTTTTTTTAATATAAGCTGGACACTCTAACTTAAACTGGTTGAGCTATGTAGGAAAAAGAACACATGGGAAAAAACAGTGGCAAAGCCCTCTAACTTAAACAGGCCCTGACCCAGAACAAACAGAGAAGACAAAGACTAAGCCCTCTAACTTAAATTGTATTACAATTCTCTAAGTTAAATGAACTGTAATATTACTATGGAAAAAAAAACACTAGCAACAAACACAGAAGAAAAGGGCAAAAAGCAGTAGGATTAAAAGCCCTCTAAGTTAAATGGGCTATTTATCAGTTCTTTAAAATAAACAAACTACTCCATTATACATTAACACAAGCCAGGAAAAGGAATATAATGCCTAACGAAAGACGATGGCTGAAGTCAGAAAACAGCTCAATTATGGAAATATCCAACTACGAGTAGACACAGTCAAGTGTAAAATTAGAAAAATATCCACAAATTTTTGGAATTACAAACAAAGGGTAATCAAAAAGATAATACTTACCCAGAGCTAGCAGACAAATGCTTGATCTTGTTTAGCAGCAACTGAGATATGAAGATACTTCTAGTGTATGCTGGGATAGGGATTTAGCCACGAGCTGGGAGAAGGCCTCAAGCTTGAAAATAAGGCCAAAATGGATTCAAGGATCAGATGTGAATGCAACATAGTAAGGATGAAGGTGAGATAGGACAACATCACATCATATATATGCAAGGAGAAAATGTGTTTAGCTGTACTAATAATGTGACATTGTATCAAGTTACATTGAAAGTGAAACAGAAACAAGTTACGAAAGTTGCCCTTTCCTCATTTGCTAGTAAATGTCTGGATGACTGTGATATTGCCAACAGTTAGGGTGCCCATGTACTCATACAATGTTAAACAAGGACTGCAGACACTACAGGTGTATTCCTCTATTTTTATGGCGCCTCATTCCCTTGTTTATCTTTTCTTCATAGCAATTCTAGCTCTGTTTTAGTGTATATGTTATCTGTATCATTGCTTAAAGTACTCCCTTGAATGTAAACATTTCTTGCAAAGGGGCAATAACTGTGGTCATTAAAGGCAGCATTTTGAATGCTAGGAATGTTGTTCTCCTAAATCAGTCAATGTACTTTCAGACGTGGTCAGTCTCTTCTCCATGACACATCCTCAGTAAGTGTACATCAAAGAGAGAAGACTGTGAAACCCTGATTGTTCCTGCAGTCAGACCGATCATAGGAAAATGCAAGCCATTAGCAGATTACATTCCTCACTGCTCATCCTTGCAGTGCTACAGTTTGTGTATGTAACAGTGTACCTCCTTACCCCACATTTACATTCCCTGCACTTTGTGCAGATTGGGTATTCAGGAATGCTAATGATTTAGCACCTTGTTTGCATACTCACAGGAGGGCTGAGTGTGCAGAGCATAAAGGTAATCTTGTAGTTAATGTCCTTGTATCATACTGGGGAGACTGGATACTGAGAGCTTGATACTGCTAAATAAACAGAACTTCTGGATAATTATTTACTTTTTACACTGTTTTATTGTCTTTTTCCAAACACCTTTATTGAATTATCACTTGGGACATGGGTCTCTGGTTGATAAAAATATGCCTGACCTGTGTATTAGACTAAAGGGACTAAAAACATTTTAACTGCTTGTATCTTACTATTCATATTCATATAACAGAGCTTCCAATTTCTCACTTTTTGGATTATCTTTTGTTTAGTCTTTTCCCTCATATCCTTAGCTGCCACAACAGAATCTTTTATAATCCATAATCCTAAATACTTCATTTTATTATGTCCCCATAAATATGGATATTCCTGAGCCAATTAGTGTGTGGTTACATAATGCACCGTTATTACCTTTGTTTTAGCTTCCTTAATTTTGTATCCCGAAAAAGATCTGAAACTGTCTCAAAACACTGTAATGTCTCTTTCTAGCGTTGTCAGGTATAAAATAATATCTGCAAATACAGCCAACTTTCCTTGACTACCATACCAATTATATCCCTGAATTTCTGAGTCCGTTATTTTCTTTGTCAATTGTTCTAAATATAATGCAAATAATAAAGGGGAAAGAGGATACCCCTCCCTGGTTCCTCTTCCCAAGCAGAAATTATCAGACAGGATCCCACTCACTTTAATTTTTCACCTCCAAACATTCATATATCCTCCTAATCAACCTTATATTGTTTTTCAGGAAATGCAAATGCTTCCATTGCCCTGCTCACAAAGTCCCAGCTTACTCTGTTAAATGCTTTTTCTTCATCAAGACCCACCAGCAACAATGATATTTTCTCATATTCTGCTTCCCTCTGGATTATCAGTGTTCTGTTAATGTTGTCAAATGTTTGCCTCCCCTCCCCAAAACCATACTGATCCATATCTATCGGTTTTGGAATTGCTTCTGTCATTCTTTTAGTCATTATAGACATGAATACTTTATGATCAAGGTTTAGTATTGAAATGGGTCTGTATAAAGCTGGGTCACAGCTACCACTGCTTTCTTCCAGGACGTTAGTACTTCTCCCCCTCCTCTTAAAATACTATTAAACAAAACCTTCCAGATCTTTACACATTTTTCCCTCCTAGCTTCCAAACTTCCACAGGAATACCATCGGTTCCTGGGGACTTTTCTGTACATTGGTTATACATCACAATTTTTATCTCATCTCCTCCTATCCTAACCATTACTAATTGAGCCTCATCTACCTCTAAACTTGACATATTTAATTCACCCATAGACATTTCGTTTTGCATCTTTTCTTGATTTTCATATTTCTCTGCTTTACATAGACTTTTATAGAATTTCCAAAATATTTATAATACCTCTACAGGATTTTTTGTTACCTTCCTTGTTTCAGACTCCCTAAGTCTGGTGACAGCTCTTTTTCTACCTTCTAATGCCTGAGTTGTGCTAAAAGGTTTTGTGCTCTAGTGTTGTTATAAAAAAAAAGCAACCTTTCTATACTCATGCATATGATCGAGGTAATCCCTTATTTTCTGTTTAGCATTCTGCAGTTGATCCTCTTCTTGTTCTGTGAGATTCCCCCTCATGCTGTAATATTTTAACTTTTGTCAGTCCCTCTAAATAATTTGTTACTTCTTAACCATAGCTCCCTTTCTTTTATTTCTACACTATTTTTAAACTCCACCTTAATTTTATCCCACTTCCTAGCTATATTTTCAGAAGAAATTTCTATCCTCTCTAACAGCTCCTGAATAATCTCCACTACCCATGCCTTAAATTTCTCTCTTTTCAACAGATAGGTAGGAAAGTGTCAATGTCTCATTTTTATTTCATTACCCTCTGCTTTTATTTTAGCTATTATTGGCACATGATGTGAAATAGTTACTGAGTGTGTATCAAGACCTTCAATAAAATAGGTTCATAGGTTCATACTAGGCTATCTGCCCTAGGGCATTTATAAGCCTAGCCAGAATATGTTTGGCTTTCGTCACCCATTTTAAATGAATTTTGCTATGCCCTTTTTCGAGGTTAGTATACTGTGCCTCTGTCTAACAGTGACACAGAAGTGATACCCGGGGTAAGCCTATGATCTCCCATCCACTCATCAAGACTCCTCTTGAAGAGAATCAATGAGGGACTCTGCCTAACCTGGACTGGGATTTTATTCCATAGTGAAGGGAGCCTCTGGGTTATGAATCTGTCCCTCCAGCATGTCCTATTTATTTCAGTGCTGAGGTTCAAGTCTCTTGAGCGTGTAGCTCAATGGGATTTGGATTTTTTGAGGTGCAGCATGTCCCTTAATTCCGGGTTGGACATGGCCTTATACGTCAGGCACAGGTCACCTCTGAGCAGGCGGTATGCCACTGAGTAGAGCTGGAGTTTCTTTAACCGGGCAGCATATGGCATCTGTTTGAGCCCTTTGATCCTCTTGGTGAGGTACTTTTGGGATATTTCCAGTTGCTGCAGGTGTTTGGTAAGGTACATCCCAAAAGGGGCATTGTACTCGATTATGGGCCTGATGAGGGATGAGTAAAGAGGCACGATGACCTCCCCTAATCTAGATGTGAATCCCTTCATGATTAGGTGGGCTATATAAAATGTTTTTCTAACCACTTTGGCCACGTGGTTGTCAAATGAGAGATTGCTATCAACTTGGGTCCCCAGGTCCCTAATTACTTCTTCTGTACTTAATGGATTACCACCTATGTGGTAATTTGTGGGCACTTTGTTTTTGCCAAAGGGGATGACTATACACTTTTTGGCGTTTAGCTTGAGGCCATGGCTCTGGCACCAGTTGTCTGTTTCTATGAGGCCCTTTTGGAGGATGCTTGTGTCAGCTGGAGAGTCGATTATGGCGCCCAGTTTGCAGTCATCTGTGAACTTGGTCAGCCACAGTCCTTCCGTGTTGGCCTGTACCTCCGAGAAATATACACCAAACAAGAGAGGTCCCAGGACTGAGCCTTGTGCAAATGCACATGTTCCTGTGAAATGTAAATTCTGTCTAATCTATCCCAGTTTTTATATCTTGGAGAATAATATGTAAATTCACTCCAAACTCCTGTTACTAAATTCACATCTTCCATGCCAAATATTTCCATAAATGTCTTCACAAATTTACCCTCCTTTGTTATATTCTCCCTTCTGGGCCCCCAGACACATCTTCACTGCTGCAAATCAAATTCCAGTCTCTACCTATAAGTAATATTCCCTGCTGAAAACTGATTATTTCTCCCACAATTTTCTTAAATTCCATTATAGCAGTTTTAGGTGGAATGTAAAGACATGCCAATGTAATCTTTCTCCCTTGCCAGTAGCCCCTTAGCACTACAAATCTGCCATTATTTTTTTATCCTCTTCTATCACTATTGGAGCTCCTCTTGCAATTAATATAAGTACTCCTCTTTTCCTTTGTCCCAGATATTCTGCTGAATAACCATCCTGAAAACCTTTCTTTATCAAAGTCACATGTTCAGTTCTTTCTAAGTGTGTTTCCTGTAACATAGCTATTTGCACTCTACATTTTTAATATAGTTTACTGTTCTTTCTTTTTTGCATTTATCTGAGGCCATTTACATTTAAAGACATTACAAAAATCATCATTGTATTAAAAAGTTATTATTCCCACCTTTTATGTATAACACCTTTTTGTTAAATATCTAGTTCCAGCATTTGTGTTATATGCATACACTGTTTGGCAAGTTGAACTTTTATGCAGTTATTTTTTGTCATATTCATTTGAGCCTACGTTGCATCTTATAAAGCTTTTTTGTTTTATTGAAAGCTTTACAGTTTTATTGTCAAGGTATTTTGTTGTTTCTTACATTATGCTTTTAGTGTAACATTAAAAGATTAATTGCACTGGCTGCTCAAAAGCATTTTTATCTTAATGTTTTTTTCTTTATCCCTGTCTTTTGGAATAGCCATGCACGCATTACAAAACGTATGCTTCAGAATGATGCATGACCTATATTTTTTAGGTTGTATTTAATTGTTGTTTCCACAGTTATTTGCAGATCAGTGTATTATAAATTTCTAGGAAGGTCTGGTATTTTCACCTGTCTCAGCTGACAGAAAAATATGTTATATTTGTGGATTTCTATCTACCTGCCCTCCACAATAGTGGAAATGGCACTTATAATAGTTGTCTTACACTTCTAATGCTACATTGTGAATTTTTATTGTTAATGATGTGATGTATTACACAGTTAAACGTGTATTATCCATAGGCTGATGTTGATATTTTATTTAGAAATTTTTTATGGGAGGGGCTGTCCTAACTTGTGTGTAATCATAGAAAACATTAACTGTTAAATTGTTGTGTGCATGATGGATGCATGCATTCACACAATAGTTGAGTTCACAACCATCCTGTATGTGTATTATATACTTAATTATATGTCTGTTTTCTGTTTCATCTCATGCAGGGATATGGCATCCCAGAAGAAATCTGTACTCTACAAGCCATCATACAGTGATGCAGAACATGAGATCATTATTCAGGCCTTACATCACCATGGAGCTTTTCTGTTAGAAAGAGGAAGAGGTGACTAATCTTCCCAAGACAGGATATGGCAGCAGGTGGTCGACAACATCAATGCTGCCAGAGGTCATGAAAGAACTTACACCCAGATATGACACCAGGCAAGTGGTAACACACAAGACAGTTGGTAGAGTTGCTCAGAAGTGGCCTGATTTCCACCCTCCTCCTGATGCTGGTGTATCATTAGGTGCCACCAGGCATATGTGTATGGCCATAGTAGAGGCACATGCACGTTCCACCAGGGCCTCTGAAGAGATAGTGCAAGTACTAAACATTAAGCTTTCTGATGTCCATGACTCCCTGAGCCACGTGGATGACTCCTTGGACAGGATGAATGACACACTGGATTGGGCAGTGTCTGTGATGGAATGTCTGCTGGGGGAAGGTGGGCATCCACATGGCTAGAGCTGAAGATGTCAGCAGATGTGGCCATGCAAAATACCATCCTGTAATGATACTACATCCAGTGCTCTGTCAATGATTGTGGTGTTCACATCTAGATGAAGTAGGCCATGGGGTCATGGATGTAGTCATGAGGAGAGTTTATCCAACAGACATCTCTCACATTCAGGTAGCAGTCCGCCTACTTCCCAGGCCCATGGAAATAGCAGTGCAACTCCAGGCAAAGGTGGTTCCATGGTGGGAGTGAAAATGAAGGCTGGCATAATTGTTATGGTCTTAACCTCATAGGTACAAGATACAGGGTTTGATTCTCACCTCTGGTTAATGGCTAGGCTTGTAATAGTCTGCAGATTAAGACCCTAGTATTTACCTATGATTGTGGTGTGGCATAATGGATAAGGTATTTATCTTACAGACAAAAGGTATCAGTGTTTGATTCTTACCCTGGAAAGCATAGCAAGGCTTAAAAAGACCCCTTGTGGTCATTAACTTAGTAATCACCTATGAACCTGAGAATCTTTTTAGGGGTTGGGATGTTGCATAATAGTTAAAGTGTTTATCTCACAGACAGAAGGTACAGGGTTTGATAGAAAGATGGGTCAGTGGTTAAAATTTGTTGCTTAGAGCTCCAGGGTGTTGAATTCAGTCATCACCTCTGGTTATTATGTAGTATCAGCATGTTCTTCCTAAACCTGTGCCAGTAAGTAAGAGTGTGAGTTTTTATGGGTACTTTAGGTTCCCTTCGAAACATGTTGGTCTAATTTGTCCATACATACTACATTTAGGCTTTACTGGAAAAGCTAAGCCAGACTCTGCCACAAATTGCTGAGAGGGGAAGTTTAGTTTGTTTTTGTTTTCTTGTATTTTGCATTACTTTACTGCCTTCTTCTAATTTCTATATTTTGATTTTGTTTCTTTACATTTTTTACTTGTATTCTGCTTTTAATTGCATATTTAAACTAGGAAAGAAACCATAGCTGTGCCTCTCATGATTCACACAGAAATTAAGTTTTCTCTTACACTGGTTCTATTATGTTTTTAAACTCAACTGTCTTTCTAGTTACCTGCCCGTTATGTTAATTTGACCACATATATCCTCCCTCTCCTCTTTCATTGGCTATTGTGAGTAAGCACAAAATGATCATTTTGTGAAATCACCCCCTTCAACTATTTAAAGGACCACTACAGGCAAACGATGAAAAAACATATATTTTTTATCTTGCCATGATTTACTGCACCTCCCAAAGCTGCCTGTAGCAAAATAAGTTGTTGTTGTTGTTGTGTCTTTCAGCTTTTCCCGGTTAGGGGTCGCCACAGCGGAACTCCGGTCCGCTAATGATTGGCAGTAGATTTTTACATGCCGAGTTGCCAGCTCTGGCGCACAACCTTCAACTAAGGAACACCCATTCACGCATGTCTCCACACAGAAGACGCTCTAGCTGAGAATCGAACAGGACAACGTCTTACTGTGAGGTGACAACGCTACTGCAGCACCACCACAGCAGTCCCTGTAGCAAAATAAGTACTCTTTCCTAATTTTATTTTTTTACTCTTGTCTAGCCTCATGGGGGCAGATGTCATGATACCTTTAGAAAGCTAAATCTGCCCCATAATGAACAGATTGTGAGAATAAATAGCCCTACCATTTGTTGTCAGACTAGACTTCCATTCACTTAGCATGGAAGACCTGAAAAAGACTGCCAAGTTTGAGAATTTGCAGCTCGTGTCATTGACTGGTCTGCACTGAATTTTACAAATGTTGTCCCTACTTCTCTGAAAGAAGCTTGCAAAAGTGTCAACAAATTACTGAGGTAAAAAAGACTTTTCACAAGGAGCTGTTTTGCAGTTTCAATTCCTGGCCAAGTTACTCAAACTGCTTAGAGCACACTGCAGCTCCTAAGATAATAACCCATTCTCCATCTTAGTTTTAAAATCTGGAACATCTAATCCAAGACCACCAATTATTGGAGAGCCCACATTATGCCTGTCAGTAGTCATCTTGGGATTAGTGCTTCTGTTTTGCTCCTGGTGAGAGAAAGAACATAGGGACATTATTTCCTGGAGGTTGTTGATAACAGGAAAGCCTAATAACGACTGCATAGGTGCCAGCTTAGAATTTGTGCTTATATTTTGCTCCTGGTGACAGAAGGAGCAGAATCCATTGATTCCTGACTGTTTCTGGTTGGGCAGTGAGTGTCTGTGTCTGACCTTCCTGATTGGTCTAGTTCTTATTCAAGGCAGCTACCAGGAAAAGGCTACAACAAGCCTGCAGACCCCTACATCATCTGGGATAAGACTGTGGATCACCAAACAGGCTGTGGCCTGCTTCACATCTTGGGACCGGTCCTAATGTTTTACTTCTGGTGAGAGAAGAAGCAAAGGAGCACTGTATCCCAGCAGCATGAAGCTGTGGTGAGCCCAGCACTAGTAGTAGCCAGGCAGTAGCCATTCAGGTGAATCACCTCTTTTCATCATTCTTGACAAGCTAATTCTTTATTTTCAGTAAGTACTGCTTGATTTGCTTCTAACTTAAGAATATCTGCCTAAATACTTCATCCATAAATCATCAGGGTCTACTTATTAGTTTCACCTCAAGTGTTTGGCAGTGCCCTGTATAGACACAGACGCCTGGAGTGAAAATGTTCCTAGCTGTACACAGGACTAGTTTGCACTGAAAATCACTGCCCCCACAGTTGCAAATTGGATACTCCTGGCATTACTTCAAATTTTCACTCCAGCTTCCTAATCAATAAAAAAGGGTCTGTTGCCATGGATATGAACTTTCTCACTATTTCCATTACCAGCTTGGTGGATATGAGCATCCCGAGGCAATGTAGAAAATGTCTCATGTTTACTGACAACTAGTTAATTCTCAAGCAAACTGGTATGTGAGATATGTATTTACATGTATGTCACTAGAGGCAAAGCTCTCACATAAAAGCACCCCTAATGACAATAAGGTTGTCAGTAGCACTCAAGCTGCACCCATCACATACAGCTCAAAACAGACACATAGGTCCACATATGCTGAGACACTTAAATGGAACCTTCTTCAACCCCAAAGACCTCCTAGATGAAGTACACATAACAAACACCCTCAGTAGCCTCAAATGCACTCCTTCAAAACAACACCCACATCAGACCATACAGCCACATCTCATGGAGCCTCTGCTCCTAAGCCCATAAGGCAAGCCACCACACAATCCAACATTCTGGTCATTGGAGACTCCATTATGAGACAAACTGATGTTCCTCTCACCATGCTGAGTAAAGAGAAAGTCATGATCAATGGCTTATCAGGGGCCAGGTTAACCATATTACACACATACTCAGGTCACTGGACCACAAGTATCATTATGACTCAGTCATAGTCCATGTAGGTGTAAATGACCTGAGACATACCTCCCCAGATTATGTGAAAAGAGACATCATGGAGCTCTCGGAATGTGTGTCCCATGCTGGTATGAGCCTAGCAGTGAGCAGCATTTTACCTTATCTATGGATGATGCCATAATATAAACAAAAGATGACTGACTTTAATAATTGGCTTAGTTTCTTCTGTCATTTTAAGGAGGTGCAATATTTTTCAGCATGGAAAAAAGATGGTCAATAGGCAATGCTACTTTGCCAAGGATTGTCTGTACCTCTCCCTTCTAGACTTTCAAATATTAGCTAAAACATTGTCCTTCCCCATAATGCCTTTTTGTAGGCAATGCCAAACTGAAATTACTTCCAACATAGTAAATCAAAATCAAGAAAATTAAAAGGAATTACTGCTCAATGCTAGGAACCTAAACAAAAAACTTCAGTCCCTAGAAGATCTCTTCACCCTAGAGAATGCTATGCTAACATATGTGCAGTCACTGGGACACAGTTTAAAGCCACACAGAGCACACCAACAGTGCAAGGTTAGAAGGCATTCCACACATTTAGACCAGCTACTACACAGACAGGGACTAAAGGTGGAAGTGTTTCAATTTATATAAAAATATACTTCAAGGCTGGTCAAACAGGACAATGCACTTGAGCTTCTCCATGTTCAAATCACCATAGGCAAAATACAATACCACTTCCTTGAAAGCTATAGGTCCCCCTCTATGACCCAGGAAACTCACACCATGTATTTAAACTTATTGAAAACACTCACCATCCAACCCCATACCACATTCATGGTTGACTTTAATTACCCCACTGTTATCTGGGAATCATATATGACATCAAATGTGCAGGCAAAGAGAATCCTGGATTTTGTAAGCACAAACTCACTGGACCAGACTGTCAAGATATCAACCAGGAGTGCAGCCATACTCGATCTGGTCCTCATTAATATAGGAGACTGCTGCACACCCCCTAGTATAATGTCTTCTTTGGCACGGTCAGACCACAGAATGGTCTCCTTTGAAGTAAAAATAAAACCCGGTGCCCCAGCTAAATCTAGAATATTCAGCAGCTACTCCAAGGCTAACTTCCTACTATTAGGTATTAGCCTGGCAAAATTTCAAGCCCCCATAAACCCTAAGAACACTGTTGCCTACTCAGAACTATTCACAGAAACCCTATACAAGCATGTTAATAGTTGCATAGAGGCAGCTGTACCCACCAGCAAAAAGTACAGAACTAACTAAAAAAACAAGCCCCCCTGTTGGAATCACAACATCAATAGGCTATATAACAGAAAGAGGAAACTGACTAGTCTCATAAGCTAAGCCATGGAAAGAATTATCATGGAAATCGTAAATCTTCAGTTATGACATAGGAATCCTCCAGACACTGGATCCAACCCAGTTTGGCTTCGTCAAGGGCAGGTCATGCCCACTCAACCTGGTGGACTTCTTTGAGAAGGTCACAAAAGCAATGGATGAGGGAAAAATGGTTCACACTGCCTACCTTGACCTGGCCAAGACATTTGATACAATACCCACTTGGGCATTATTGACAAACTTGAGAGGTTAAATGCAAACCTTATGTCACCGAGTGGAGAGCCAGCTGGCTCACAGACAGGACCCAGGAAGTTAGATTTGGGGAGTCTTCCTCTACAAAGAGGCCGTTCACAAGCAGAGTCCCTCAGGGATCAGTCCTGGGAATGCTCCTTTTTGACATTTACTTCTCTGAAGTCAAGACCAATGTCAATGGTCTCTGGTGAACTAAATTTGCTGATGATTGCAAATTAAGAGCTGTCATTAAATCTCCACTGACACAAATGTTCTCTGGGAAGGGCTGACACAGACAAACAACTGGTGTCAGAGCCATGGACTAAAACTAAATTCCAAGAAATGGATAATAGTATCCTTCAGGAAGTCATTCACCTCTGGTAACTATCATATTGACAACACACCCCAAAGAGTTGACGCAGTAGTCAGGGAGATGGGGACACACATAGACAATAATGTAGCCTTTGACCATCACATGTCTACAGTAGTGAGGAAATCATTCTATGTTGTGCAACTTATAAACAAAGGTAAGGCTTCTACATCCAAAGCAGTCATTGTTCCACTGTATTCAGTATCCATCAGACCTATTATTGAATACAGTGCCCCTTTGTTATGTATCTAACCAGGCATTTCCAACAAATGGAACATCCACAGAGGTTCCTCATTAAAAGAGTACAGGGCATAAGTAACATGACCTATGCAGACGGCCTCAAGGCTCTATCCCTATATTCTGTCTCCCAGAGGCTGTTGAGGGAAGATCTATGCCTGGCATACAAGGCAGTGTCAGACCCCACTCTGATGGATCTCCTGCATATCCACAAAACAAAGAGTACCAGAATTACCTGTTCTAAAGACTTAAAGCTTGCCTGTGATATAAATAGGATCTGCTGGAGAGACATGTATGTATCACAGAGACTACCCCATCTCTGGAATAGGCTCCCCATCCATGTGAAGCAGAGTTCCTCCCTAAGCCAATTCAGCTGTGACTTGGACAATTGGATGAGGAACAGGAAATCCATCCTTGGTCTAGCGCCTGTGTCTCTAATGAACACAGGCATCCTGTAAGTGGTTCATCTCCCAGGCCCCTGCTTGTAAATGTTTAATCTCCCAAGCCCCTGCTTACACTTATCAAGGGGACCACAACTTGTCAGAGATTTGGGATGCATGGCTGGGCTTAAAAAGGCCATTGTGGTCATTAGCCTAGTAAATACCTATGAACTGATTACTTTACCATGCATAGCTCACACCTGTCCGAGATGCCAGGCTGTAGTGCTAGCACAGTGCTTGATTGTGTTCACACAGACACATACACACACTGAAACAAATTAATTTGCCTGTACCACCTCACACACAGGTAAGCTATGTAAACAGTACTGCTGAGTGCTGTACATCTGTTGTTACTGGCCCTGAACACTGTATCCTCTGATAGATACATTGTTTCTTACTTATTCACAAGCTTCCATTTATCAAATATGTATTGCAGAAGATACGTTTTTGATGTCTTGCCTCCTACTCATTTGTGCATGATTGCGTCTATAATTGTTGAACCTCATTGTAGTTCAGTTATTATTGTCATTAAAGCATTGGCAGCAGTAGACACTTCAGACTTTCTTCTTGATACAATCAGTCTTGCTTCTTGGTACATTTGTGCACATGAAGGTATAACTGACCTGTTCCATGCTTTATAGACAATGGTCAATTGAAATACTTGAGGCATAGTATTTACTCTAATACGTAACTATATATTGCAAACATCTGACAGCAGATATTACTGACATAACTGTACACCTATTTGTTTAGAGGCATATACATATTTCCATATGAGAGTAATCAGTTATATATTTATTTCTTTTTAAGTTCCACACTTACTTTGTCATTACTGCAGGTACAAACTGTGTCCTTGGGATATGAACCTGTCTAATGCTATCAGAACACAGCCATTAAATGGTTAAGTAAAGCCTTTGGAGTCTGAAAGGCAACAATTTTCCTATTTGCATGTGTGCAGGATCTTAGGTTTTGACCTCCATAGTGATTGCATATTAGCCAGAGACAGTGCATATTGTGCACGCCTCTGTATGCCAGCATCATCTACAGCTGGTCATTCTCCTTCAGGCTCCTCATCACTACCTGCTGCTGCTGACCCTGTGTTAGAAAAATATGTATTAATGTATGTATGCTTAATGCTAATTAATAATCAAAAGAATTAACACGTTTTTCATTCTACTTTACATGCACTGTGTTATATATAAATTGAGTTTCATATGAGACTGAAAAAGATGCTTTTTGAAAACTGCAGTATGCTTTCTGAAACTTGCAAGATGCCCTCTGACCTAGCAATTGCTAGCACAGCAATATTCATGTTTATGCCTTTTGGAAATGTACTTGAGAAGCAGGTGCTTATCTACTAGGTCAGGAATGAATGAATGAACAATACTATATTCTGTAAATGTAATGATTTTAAACAATCAGCTCTGTTCGAAGCATGAGAACATGTGCAGCTGTAGAAGCTTAGAGATAAAGTAGACAAAGGATTATTAGAGAAATGAACTGTTAGCATTGTGCTTGAATTAGCCATAGTACCTTGAATGGTAACATAACATGTATCTAACTGGTAGTAATCAAGGCCATGTTGTTTTCCTCAGGAAGTTTCTCACAAAAATTGTTAAATCAGCAGAAATTCATGGGAATGATGGTCAACAAATGATGATGAAAAAGCTGGTAATCTGTTACGTCAGCCCGATAGGCTATGTCTAGTTAGAGAATGTATAAAAATGAAAGTATTTCCTGTTTCTAGTTAGACAAACTCTGTAATAGCACGTTTTGGTCCTTCGGACCGGAAAGTACCTCTCGCTCTAGGCCTAGGTCAGAATTGGGCCCGTTGGCATGCATCCGTACGGAGAAGAGGCCAAATCGGCTCTTCTGTTTTGAAAGACCTCCGACTGAATTGTCGTTCAAAAGAGGTCAGCCACTGTTTCTGATCTGGGATTGGAGGATGAGTCAACGATCCGGTGGATCAACTCACGGAGGGTCAGGTAAGGAGGAATTACCTTATTTCTGTTTTAAGATCAGGGACTAGTTGCAGAACTGTTTTTGTCAGGAAGATTTGCATGTGCAGATCAGGGACAAAAAGGTTACTGTTTTGTCATAGATCAGGGAAACAGAATAGGTAGGCAGTTATTCTAGATAAACTGTGAAAAGGTGTAGAACCGTGGTACTACGTGATAAGAAGGGTTACGTAACAATTTACAGCTTAGCTAAGGCAACAATGGGAAATCAGTGCACGAAAAGTTCCCGAGACCCGCCCCTAACTGAAGACGTGAAATATATGCAATTACAGCGTGCCGACAATGTTAAGTATTATACAAAATGGGTTGATAAGTATAAATTTGATGGTAATTTAGATAAACTTGCACTTATTAAACTTGTCAGGCAACTTAAAACAGACGCAAAAGGTCAATTAAAAAAGCAACGACAATTAGGAGTCCCTCAGACACATAGGTGGTTTGAGGAAGCAAATCGCAGGGAACAAAAGATTAAAAATTCAAAAACAATGTTCTTAGACAAAGAAGCTAATAACTTGATAATAGCAACTGCCCCTCCTTCGCCTCCCCTGCTTCCCTTACCAGAATATGAAGCGAGTGGACAAGCTGATCCACCTCCACTATACCCAGCTGTTTCTACAGCATCAAAACCATTTGTCAGGGATCCTATTGAGACAAGGTCTCGAACACGCGACTTGAGAAGGGAGATTGAACTATATGAAATAAATAGAAAATCACGAGCTATGAGTGAGGAAGAGATATGTCCACTCATAGAAGTACCAAATTCTCAGGCAGGACAGGCAGGACAGGATCCGACTCTTTTAGTTTATAGACCGTGGACACCAGAGGATGTCCGGAAAGCCACGGAGGGAATTCCCCATCCGAAAGTGAATTTTAGAAAATTTTTAGAAGACTTACAGGGTATGAGATTAAGTTACCATTTGAATGGTGAAGAAGTAGAAAAAGTAGTTAGACAAATTGTAGGTCCAGATTGGCACATGATCAGTGGCGACTGGAATCCCCGTGACGCAGAGCTTAGACCACTCCCACATACTAACGCAGAATTAGATGGCAGAGTAAAGGGTCTGACAGACCGAATCTCTGAAAAATGGAAGCCTAGGGTTGATTGGACTTGCATTAATCAGTGCATTCAACAAGAAGGTGAAACGGTTGATAGATATTATGCTAGATTATTAGAGTGTTTTAATAACCACTGCGGAATGCAGATACCAGAAAATCAGACACATGATTCCCCTTATGAGCAGCAGCTGAAGAATGCATTCTTGAAAAGTAGTATAACTCCCATTAGCAACTTTATTACGAAGCACATGGTAAATCATCGTACGAGTAGATTGCAGCCATTACTTGAATATGCAAGACATGCAGAAAGACATTTTAATAGTAAAAAGAAAAAGAAAACCCAAGAATTTTCAGCAGAAGATGGGTCAGAAGTTTTTGTAGTACAGACTGGAAGAAAGGGTAAGAAAAATACCCAGGGAAATAAACAATCTGATAAGCGATCAGAGGATTTTGAAGAAAGAAAGAGAAGGGGTGAATGTTTTAAATGCGGGAAAAGGGGACATTTAGCAAGGGATTGCAGGCTATATAAGAAGGTGACTACAGAAAATAAGGAGGATGAGGAATGACTATATGATAGCCAGGAATCATTGAATGAGAATGAACGGGAAAAGACAAGTGCAAATGTGATAGCAAGGGTAGAGGACGTGACAGAAGGGGTAGAGGATGTACATGAATTTGTAGACGTTGATGAAAATGAAATTTTAGACTTAGCATTATTGAGCCTAGAGCTCTACCTAGCAGACACAAAACCGGAAGTGACGCTTCTAGTAGAGGGGAGGGAAGTCAAAGTTTTGTGTGACTCAGGGGCTTCATGGACCCTGATACATCCTTCCAAATTACCAGAAGATTCAGAATCACCAGATTATATACTAGTAAAAGCAGCTAATGGACAGCTGTATCAGGAGCCACTCTCCCATGACATAGTAATAACAGACCCCATTTCAGGAATGACCCAGAAAAGTAAAATTGTGGTTTCTGCAAAATGCCCAGCAAATCTTTTAGGTAGAGACTTAATGCAGATATTTGGCATAGCCGTAGTTCCAACCATGCAGGTTATGGAGGCACAGCGACAAATGGATACTTTTGTAGTGCGACCGGAGGGTGAGACATATTATTGGTACAGCCAGGACCTGGTTACGACTGGTCCAGGGGCAGTAACCGAAGAACTGATGAACATAGCCATCAGTAAAACCCCCTCCCTCGACATTGACAAACAACATTTGTTGCATTGTACTCTATATTACTGTAATAGACCAAGACCTGATAAAGAATACGAACAGGAATTGTTTCAAAACCATGCAAACAGGCTAGTGTTACGAAACTTGTACTGGGACACAGAAGGAAACCGTGTAATAAGCTATTCATTGCCCCAGGAATTTTTAGCACTTTACAAATCTAATCGATTGCCACATGTTAGCTTAACTAAGAATAGAAGTTTGAAATGGGCAGACTTGGGAGAAAAAGTCACAAGGTGGGAAAAGCAGACAGAATTAGAACTCTCCGAACAAGGAGTACAGAAGCAGAAATTGAATTGGAAAACACAGACACACCCAGCTGTGCACTCACAGGCTAGTGAGAATAGCTGAGTATTACTCTTATTGGAAGAAGAGGAAAAACCCTTGCGAAACATACTAGAGACTCTCTGGTCAACAGGGAAATCAGATGTAGGGCTTATTCGAACAGCAGGACCAGTTACTATTACGCCAAAATCAGCATTTAGACCTCAGAAAAGACAGTATCCCTTGAGAAAGGATGCAGAGATAGGGATCAAACCTATAATAGCAGCCTTACTTAAGGAAGGAGTCTTAATAGAATCTCCCGATTCACCATGTAATACACCCTTATTTCCTGTCAGGAAAGCAAACGGGGAATGGCGTATGGTCCAAGATTTACAGGCTGTAAATAATGCAGTTATACCCAGGGCATCAACGGTGCCAGATCCGCACACTTTACTGAATGATTTAAAGCCTCAGCAAAAGTATTTCTCTGTGGTAGATATTAGTAATGCATTTTCCTCAATACCGATACACCCCGACAGCTAACATTGGTTTGCATTTACATTTCAGGGGAAACGGTATACATATACGAGATTACCACAGGGATATTGTGAAAGTCCAACAATATTTGCACAAGAAATGGTAAGCAACCTGGCGGGATTTATCCCACCGAGAGGTAGTCAGATTTTACTTTATGTAGATGACATTCTGCTGACGGCCCCCACCCAGGAAGAATGTAAAGAGGACACCATAGCATTATTACAGTTTTTAGCTACTCAAGGACACAAAGTAAATAAAAACAAACTACAACTTTGGAGAAAACAAGTTAAGTACCTAGGATATGTAATATCCAAAGAAGGTAGAATATTAGGTGAAGATAGAAAAACAGCAATATTACAAGCACCTAGACCAACTACCAAGAAGGAAATGATGTCCATCCTGGGAACGACTAACTTTTGTCGGAGTTGGATACCGAATTATGCTTTGGAATCTGCTCCACTGACTAATTTGATATTCAAAAAGCCGATGGCAGCACAGGATTTATTACAATGGACACCAGAAGCAGAAGCAGCTTTCTGTAAACTGAAACAACTGATAGCATCATCCTTAGTTTTAGGATTACCGAACTATCATAAGCAATTTTTCCAAACTGTAGACTGTAAGCAAGGTTATATGACATCAGTGTTGACACAGCAACATGGGGACAAACAACGCCCCATAGCTTACTATTCATCACAGTTAGATCCAGTGGTGCGATCCTTGCCCCACTGTGTACAAGCAGTAGTTGCAGCTGCAATGGCAGTGCAGGCTTCGGCCTCAGTAGTGTTATTCCACCCTCTCACATTGAGAGTGCCTCATGCAGTCGCAATTATTTTACTGCAAGAAAAAGTAGCATATCTTTCTCCTGCTAGACATCTTTCCTGTATGACTATACTGTTGTGCCAACCTCATATGACAATTGAACGATGCACAACTTTGAATCCGTCAACCTTGCTCCCAACCCCTGCAGATGGCAAACCGCACTGCTGCCTGCAGGAGATTGAGCAAAAGACATTACCTAGACAAGATCTTACAGATGTTCCCTTGGATGATGCCGAGGTGACATACTATGTGGACGGCTCATGCAGGAGGGGTCCTACAGGACAGATTCTAGTGGGGTATGCAGTCGTTTCTGATACTGAGACTTTAGAAGCAAAATCTTTACCACACAATTTATCTGCACAAGCAGCAGAGTTGATTGCCTTGACAAGGGCATGTACCTTAGCAGAAGGTAAGAAAGTGAATATTTTTACTGACAGTCAGTATGCTTTTTCTACTGTACATGTTTTTGCACAGCAGTGGAAAAATACAGGAATGATAACATCTACTGGTAAACCAATTAATCATGCGCAATTTATTTTAGATTTATTAGACTCTATTCAGTTACCTCAAAAAGTAGCTATTTGCAAATGCGTAGCTCATACCAAGCAACAGGATAAAATTTCAAAAGGTAATGCACGGGCTGATACAGCTGCAAAACAGGCAGCTTCAGCCTCAGAAGCTTTTCTTTTGAGTGAGGAATTACAACCCTCTGAGATTTTAGATTTAGAAATGTTGAAAACAATGCAGACACTTACTACAAATGTAGAAAAACAGAAGTGGATAAAACGAGGAGCAATCCTTGAAAAGGGACTGTACATCTCCAAGGAAAAGAAACCAATTTTGCCATCTAATTTGTTTAGATATGCAGCTTTGTTGAGCCATGGGCAGAACCATGTCTCAACAGGGGGGATGTTACAGTTAGTGAATCGAGTGTTTACAACGTATGCATTTACAAACTACACAAAAACTTTTTGTGCAGCATGCCATGTTTGTAACAAGCATCATGCACAAGGGGCATTGAAGCCTAAGCAAGGGAGTTTCCCTACACCACCATATCCGTTTCATACTATTTGTATGGACTTCATAGAACTGAATAAATGTGAGAATAAAAAGTATTGCCTTATCATTATAGATATGTTTTCCAAATGGGTGGAAGCTTTTCCAACTAAAAATCCAGATGCAGCTACTGTTGCAAAGGTCCTTGTTAAAGAAATTATACCCAGATTTGGCATACCGGAAAAGATTTATAGTGATAACGGTACGCATTTCGTGAATCAAACAGTGCAACAACTTAGTCGCTATTTTGGAATATCGTTAAAAAATCACTGTGCTTACCACCCCCAATCTGCAGGATTAGTAGAGAGGCATAGTGGGGTGTTGAAGAATAAGCTTAGGAAATTGATGAGTGAGACACAAAAGAACTGGGTGCACTGTTTGCCTCTAGCACTGTTGAGCATGAGAACTGTTCCAAATGCAAAGGGATTAACTCCTTTTGAAACTTTGTTTGGGAGGGCATATTATACACCTCAGTGGAAACCTCTCATGTCTGCAGAGCAAGAGGCTGACAGTTCACTTGCAGGGTATATGAGACGATTTTTGAATAACAAACTTTTGCAGTTAAATTCTTTTTCAGATAAAGAGCAACCGGAATCAGAAGCACCAGTAGCCCCAGGCACCTGGGTCTGGGTGAAGATTGTGAAGAAAAAGAACTGGAGTTCTCCGAAGTGGGAAGGGCCGTACCAGGTACTACTGTCGACACCCACTGCAGTCAAGATCACGGAGTGAGCTTCCTGGATTCATTTGATGCACTGTAAACTGGTTAAGAACTTTGAATTGGACAAAAACTTTGTTACTGTTGCACAACGAGAACATAATGGCCAGGTACAGAGTGAATAGAGACATTGAGCAACCTCAGAAAACTTGCATGATCATTTTGATAGCTATGCTAATCACATTGTTCTTTTTGTTGTGGCCACTCCTTTTTCTTGCCACAAAAGTTGAACTGATTAAACGTAATGAGCCAAACATAGACTGGCATCCGAACTTTAACACTTATCAGGCAATTACACGTGTGTATGCTGAGACTTTTAATGTTTCGAACTGCTGGGTCTGCACGGCCGTACCAACAGCATACGGGGGTTTATTGATGGCTGCTATCCCCCTAGGGGAGACCTGGGAAAATCTGGTTTTTGACACAGTTGCTATTAAAGCACATGATAAGGTAGCACTGTATTTGCCTGTAACACAAAAAGGAATTGTATGTTTTTACAAAAATGATACCATCCAAGTGGGATGGAGCAAGTGTAATGTCACCGTACAGTATAAATGTTATACAAAAACAAATGATTTAGGTGGATCTTGTAGTACAGATTATAACTCATTTTTAAAATCTATGCATAATACTCTTGATCAGGTACAATGTAATCCTGTACTTTTTAAACAGTTATCTGTAATAGATAGGAAAATGTTTCATGCAGGGCAGTCATTTCGTAACAAAGTAACAACTAAAGTAGAGGACTGTTATTTTGTGTGTGGTAAAAAAGCATATAAATGATTACCTGAGAACTGGTCTGGCAGTTGTTTTTTGGGATACCTGGTCCCGGCCATACGACACACTGCAGTTTTGCCTCAGGGAAATATTCGAAATACCTGAGATGTAACCAAAAAGACTGTTAAGAAACCTTAGAATCCAGTGGGACAGATCGAAGCAGGCTGGAAAGACCATCGTAATGTGGGAACCAAATTTGCGCACATGGACTTGAGTGATGCTGTCATATCGTGGGCAGGCATATTACCTGCATATGGTGCAGTTAAATCGATTTGGGAGCTGTGGAAACTGTCTAAACTTCTCAAAGTAATGAGTAATGCAACTTTTTCTGCTCTTGAACTGATAACTGATGAACTGAATGCCATGAGAACTGTAGTACTCCAAAACCAAATGGCTCTTGACTTCACCCTAGCGGCGAGGGGTGGGACGTGCGCTTTAATCAAAGAAGAATGCTGTGCATTTATTCCTGATCATCAGCATGAGATTAACGATCATCTCAAGGTGATTCAGCAAGTGTCGGCCATGACCAAACCAGGCCCAAACCCTCTGACAGATTTTTTCCAGAATGTATTTGGGGGGTGGGGTTCCATCCTAATGAACATATTGATTGCCATTGGGGTAGGATTACTCCTAATAGGAGTTTGTGTTTGTTGTGGAATCCCCTGCATGAAGAAATTAATCAAAGAATTCATAGACATATCAGTATCTGAGACTATGTATCAAAGTACTGAATTTGAAGAGCTGCTAGAATGTGAAACACTTTCATAAAAGTTTAAACTGAATGACTTTCTTAACTGCAAATCCTGATTGGAAGAGGTTAGGAAAAAAAGAAAACTGTTTATTCTTTTTTGAAAATAGAATTAAAAAGTATTAACAGGAGGGAAATGTTAGAAAAATATGTATTAATGTGTGTATGCTTAATGCTAATTAATAATCAAAAGAATTAACACGTTTTCATTCTATTTTACATGCACTGTGTTATATATAAATTGAGTTTCATATGAGACTGAAAAAGATGCTTTTTGAAAACTGCAGCATGCTTTCTGAAACTTGCAAGATGCCCTCTGACCTAGCAATTGCTAGCACAGCAATATTCATGTTTATGCCTTTTGGAAATGCACTTGAGAAGCAGGTGCTTATCTGCTAGGTCAGGAACGAATGAATGAACAATACTATATTCTGTAAATGTAATGATTTTAAATAATCAGCTCTGTTCAAAGCATGAGAACATGTGCAGCTGTAGAAGCTTAGAGACAAAGTAGACAAAGGATTATTAGAGAAATGAACTGTTAGCATTGTGCTTGAATTAGCCATAGTACCGTGAATGGTAACATAACATGTATCTAACTGGTAGTAATCAAGGCCATGTTGTTTTCCTCAGGAAGTTTTTCACAAAAATTGTTAAATCAGCAGAAACTCATGGAAATGATGGTCAACAAATGATGATGAAAAGGCTGGTAATCTGCTACGTCAGCTTGGTAGGCTATGTCTAGTTAGAGAATGTATAAAAATGAAAGTATTTCCTGTTTCTAGTTAGACAAACTCTGTAATAGCACGTTTTTGTCTCCTTGCTGCAAGATTAAAGTGCCTTAACCTGAACCTACCGTGTTTTGATCATTTTTAAAGTATATTTTTTCTTTCACACCCTGCTTGTGGTCCTTGAAACTGAGGTCCTGCACCGTGCTGTCCTTGTTGAAGCTATTTCCTTAGAAATATATTGTGTAACATGGTACAGACTCTACGTATTTTGGAAGCCCTCCTCCTAGCACCACTACCACACCTCCTGTGTCGTACTGCAGTGCACCAGTTTAATTGTCTAGACACTGAAACCTTGAATGAAGCAGTCCAAACACACATTTGATAATATTCCTAGTTTGAGCATGAACATCACTGTATCCTTGCTCAGTGGAGCTGTGTGGGTTTCTCATGGCAGTGCATAACCTGCATCCCCCAACTAGATGCCCTTCAGTTACATCATCCCTAGCAAACCTGATGCACAGCTCTCAACTGTGCCATATGCACGAGTTGTGGAAGCTGCCTGAATTACCTGCACAGACATTGTAGATCCTTTGAGCACCATATGCATGAGCTGTGGAAGCTGCCTGGATTACCTGCACAGACATCGTAGATGATCCTTTGACATTACAGACAACCTGACAAATTATAGAGTGGAAATGTTTTCTGTTGATGTACCTCCTTCCCTATTCCTCGGGTGGGGCTTTTTTTCTATGTGTGTGCAATCAATGGCCCTCAAAACTTCAGGGAAGTATGCTATTGCATAAAATTCCTGCATGGTGCTTGCTCTCTCCTGTAGGGTTCATGGGAAATAGATATGGTTCCTTGCATGTAGTAGCATTACATTTTAAAACTGATGTAATATTCTAGAACTTAATGCCTGTGACATCCCTAATATATCTTCTGTGTGTCTCTGGAAAATGCCAGTAGCTAGTATTTGTAATACTAAGCATATCTTTGTTTTCACTGGGATGGGTTCTCCATGATGTCTCTAGAGGCAGCAGAGGTTGCATATTTCCTCCAGTGTTTCCCTGTCTACCCTGTATCTCTCAGCAATTTCTGTGTCATGCAGTCCATGACGTCAATGGGGTCTGAACACCCTTCTTCTTCTTCACACATACAACATAACAATTGCAGCAGCAACCTCCTAAAATGTTTTTTTTTAACTATGTTCATGCTATATTCCAAAGAGATTTGGTGTACAGGGGCAAAAGGCTACACTGAGTGCATACAACTGCTTTATAGCTTCCTGAGTAGCTCCACCATATTGGATTGGTTAATTAGCATGTCCTTTGGTTCCTTATGCTGTCTTTAGCATATTCCATCATTTATCTGTGTTTGACAGCTCTACACATCGTGTATATGAATACCAAATAGTACTTTTAACATGTTGCCAGCATGGTACACTGCCAACATGATAGCTACACTTTATGTCGCTGTTAATGAATCCGGCCCATTATCTCATAGACTAGGCAGAGGTCACCTATAAGAGAGAAGATAATGACAGTTTCTGAAGTCTGTCTGCATAATTCAGGTTTTCCAGCCCTACACATTTCCTAACAAAGATGGATACTTTTTTCAAGTTATCTCAGGTGAATGGTTCAAAGGTTACAGAATGCAGCTGTACTCCATAATGGCTCAGATCAGTGAGATGTACATAGACACAACGGTCTCCCTTAAGTGACCAGACATGCCCTTAGGGAATAAATGGGCTACAGAATATGCTCCTCTGACATTGATCATTGTGTAACTTCCAAAGTTTAAATTGTCATCTACCTTAGACCTTCAATCCGGTATTATGTTGATCAGAACATTTGTTTTACAGTCTGATTTATGTGTTTTGGACAAGTCTCAGGATACTAGGTTCATAGGTTCATAGGTTCATACTAGGCTATCTGCCCTGGGGCAATTATAAGCCTAGCCCGATTCTGTATGGCTTACGCCACCCCTTGATTTGAGTATACTGTGCCCTTTTTAAGGTTTAGTTTACTGTGCCTCTGTCTAATAGTGACACAGGAGTAATCCCTGGGACAAACCTACGATCCCCCATCCACTTATCGAGATTCTTCTTGAAGAGATTCAGTGAGGTGCTCTGCCTCACATGAACTGGAATTCTATTCCAGAGCGAAGGGAGCCTCTGGGTTATGAACCTGTCCCTCCAGCAAGTTCTATTTATTTCTGTGCTGAGGTTCAAGTCACTCGAGCGTGTGGCTCTAAGGGATTTAGATTTACTGAGGTGGAGCATGTCCATTAATTCTGGATTTGACATAGCTTTGTATGTCAGGCATAGATCACCTCGAAGTAGGTGGTATGCAACTGAGTAGAGCTGGAGTTTTTTTAACCGAGCAGCATATGGCATCTCTTTGAGACCCTTGATCCTCTTGGTGAGATACTTTTGGGGTCTTTCTAATTGCTGCAGGTGTCGGGTAAGGTACATCCCAAAAGGGGCATTGTATTCTATGATGGGCCTGATGAGGGATGAATAAAGGGGCACGATTACCTCTCTTGATCTAGATGTGAAACCCTTCGTGATAAGGTGGGCTATGTAGGTCTTTCTAACCACTTTGGCAATGTGGTTTTCAAAGGAGAGATTGCTATCAACTTGGGTCCCCATATATTTACTGATGTTAACTGCAAGGTCATTGCTATTGCACAGGTGTTTATTTTTGTAGATCATCTTGGAGAACTTTGAAATCTTTTATTAAAATAATTGTTTTACACAGTATGCAGTTATCAGCACTCCTGGTTATCCAAAGCCCAGTTCCTAATTTTTGCATCTGAGAAGCACAACCCACCAAGAAGTTTCCCCAGTGAAAAGCCCTGTGGGACACCATGAGTAACCCTTATCAGGACAGACAAGTAACTTCCCACCCTGCCTTACTGAATCCTGGTGATTACCCGGTGTTTCACCCACTGAGTTACACACAAACTAATATTTAATGTTTTTCATTTTTCAATATTTCCCGTAATGTGTAATAATATAAAAAATGCCTTAGCAATGTTTATTTATTATTTATTCTATTTTATACATTTAAACCAGGATATGAAGCGCAGTGCAAAAACAAACTATTAAACAAAACAAGCACTGTGACGAGGACGGACTGCACCGGACAACCTTGCTTCCACAAACAGCTTTATTATACGTTAAACAGTAACCAAATCACACGTATTTCGTCACTTGAATTGGACTTCATCAGACAAGAAAAAACATGACAAATAACCATTTATATATGCTGACCTTTTGTTTAAAATACCCAATAAGAATCTAGCAATCCTCATAGAATATGAATGAATGTGCGCATGCACTGAATACAAATATAAATGTATATGACATTGAACAGATCAAAATAAAATGCTACGATTCACAGATGTAAAATGTAGAATGTATATATGAATATATATACCACTTGTACAATAACAAATAATGTCATAAAACCAGTTTTTTATATATATATAAAAAAACTTCGTGGCTACACTAGTTTGAAAATAGAGACTTGTTTGTATTAAAAATCACCAACAATACTCCCATCTACTGGTCAAAACTGGATGTACATTAAATTTCCATCCTAAATTTTGTTCTCTATTAATGGATAGTATATGAATAAATGATAAATATATATGTAGGAATCTATGAAATATAAAAAATATATATTGTATATATATATGGAATAGATAATGATTATATATAATGTGCATATTCTAAATATGTGAATGAATGTTGTTGTAAATAAATTAGATGTATATACAAATATAAAAATGTAAAAAATGGATGATCACAAAACATAAAACAATGGCAGACCATAAATTAATAATATAATAATAATATAAAATAATATATTGTATATATATATATATATATATATATATATATATATATATATATATATATGTACAGGCATGACATGTGATAGAGCAAATGTATAAATGTATAAATGTATAAAAAATATATACCTCTGAATTCTATACCAACCCCTAGATCGAATGTATAAAAAACATGGTGTATAATCTAAAATTTCATCTAAAAATGTTTATAAAAAATGGATTAATGCAAAAAGGTCAGCATATATAAATGGTTGTTTGTCATGTTTTTTCTTGTCTGATGAAGTCCAATTCAAGTGACGAAATACGTGTGATTTGGTTACTGTTTAACATATAATAAAGCTGTTTGTGGAAGCAAGGTTGTCCGGTGCAGTCCGTCCTCTTCACAGTGCTTGTTTTGTTTAATATTTTATACATTTGTTAACCAGGTAAGCCCACTGGACACAAGTGCTCCTTTTCAGGGGCTACCTCAGAACACTGTCTCATCAACTGAATTGCTTAGAGTCACGCAGCAGATAAATGGAGGTAGAAATAATTAAATCATGTACCCTTAACTACAGGAAACAGCTTGATAATAATCCTTTGTGCTAACTACCACAATAAGGTAAATATCTCACACTGAGTTTTGTGTATATACTTCTCCTTCCAAGACATGCTGGGATATCTGCAGGGGTCTACTTCTAAATTTCAAACTTTCAAAACATCGACTTTCTTATGGTTGAGACCTTAAGATCAAAGTTTTAAAACTTAGAAATTTAAATAAAAAAATAATAAAAACAAAAAAATGTTTATGTTTTTGCACCCCCCCCCCACAGTGGGGGCTACGCTCCACACACCCCCAGCTAATTAAATATACCAACTCCGAGATTGCACTACAGCAAGGAAAACAGTAAATATACCATTCCACACTGTACAGTGATCTCCATTTAAATGGTTCGAAGTTTCAGGATTTTGATCTTATGGTCCTGACCACAGAGTCAAAGTTTTGAAATTCAAAATTTAGAAGGAGACCCCCGTCTGCAAACCATGCAAAAGAAAATAATGAAAGTTTTCGAAGTTATCATCAACATCTATTTGAAATGACACTGACAGAAGGTTTATATCTGGAAGCTGGAGGTCGTTACACCCATTTAGAAATTTCTGGCATAACAAGGGATGAGTATGCAATCTGACACTAGCCTTCCTCACCTAAGATGGTGTTGACTTGCGAAAGGGAATGAAGCAAATAGCAGCAAAGATGGTCCGAGGGGCGCAGTAAACGGAATGCTATGCAAGTCTAAGTAAACTCTGTGTATGTACAATGCAAGGGACACGACACGTCTTCAAATGCTCTGAAGCATCTACCATGTGGACAATAAACACAGAGTTAACACAAACTGCGCTAGGCTTTCAGTTAAAATTCAAGCTATAGGGTAAAAAAGTCACACAGACAAACCATTCATCAAAAACTGCAAGACAAATCCAGCCAAAATCGAGTTTTCACTGTGTGATGCCCTAAACATCCTGCAAAGGAGGCCCATGGGATATATATACAGTTAAAATTAGAAAATGTGCAGACACTGAGGAAGACATTCCAGGAGATGTTTCAAGACAAAAACAAACACTGATTTGCTTGTTAGTCACTGGTGAAAAGCCACTATACAGTATAAAGAGCTGAAGCTCTATGACCCAGATGATTTAGGGATCATTTAATGACTTGAGTGATGAAAAAGCCAGCAAAGGGAAGGAGTGCATAAGTGACTGATGCCACTTGCCCTATCTCAGTGTGGGAGAAGGATGTAATCTGACCACTCCATTGTACAGCAACACACTGAGTCACGATATGTGCTTAGTATGTAGTCAGATAGCGAACGTATGTCAAAGTATGTGCGTGTCCTTGGCATGGCATTGTGAACCCCACTTTCTCAGGGGGAACTTCAGGATTTAAACAGGAGTTAGATACATACAGACTGAACGCCCCAGTGCTGGCCAGGCTGATGGCTCCTCGACTGGGTTGGTTCTTGCCTTTGACAAGGATCGTCAGTTGGTCAGTGGAAGATCAAATGGGCCAATTGATCCAGTGAAGGAAGGGTTGGTAGTTGGGATGCACAGGGTGAAAGATACAAGAAAAAAATAATTTATTATTTTTTATTTATTTATTATAAATCTCTAAGTTACCAGAAAAGACTATAAGCACTGTCCTTCTTTTCTGAATCTTATAGGCTCCTCTAATGAGACCTAAGCCTTGCCTTCCAAGTAGTCAGAGACCCAGTAGTCCAGAATCTCTTGTACCTTTACACATCAGGCAGTCGAACAAATACCTGAACAAGGTATCTAAACCTGCTCCAGCAGATCAGTAAAACAAGAGAGGCAGATTTATTACTCACTGTCTTCCTCATCTCTGGAATACTCTCTCCACAGACAAAGCAGTGTGACACTATCTTATTCAAAAGTTGTTCTTCTTCTTCTTTTGGCTTTTCCCGGTTAGGGGTCGCCACAGTGGAACTCTGGTCTGCTAATGATTGGCAGTAGATTTTTTTTTTATGGGTGCCGAGGTGCCAGATCGACGTCCAACCTTCCGCAAAAGCATGCCCATTCTATGCATGTCTTTCGAACACCACTCGACCGCAGGGAGGACATGCAGACTCCGCACAGAAGGAGCTCCAGCCGAGAATCGAACAGGAGAACCTCTTCCTGTGAGTCAACAACGCTACCGCTGCACCACCGCGGCTTAAGACATTATCTGACCTGGATAATTGGATGGGTATTCACAAATTCACACCAGGCTTAACTATCCTAGCCCTCCCTGATAGGGGAGTTACAGTCTAGGGTGGGAACTGGCAAGGCATAATGGTCACAAGATTCGATACCCTTCACGTTCCTATAATTCCTATGAAAACAAAAGCAAGGCAAGAGAATTAGTAAACCCTGCCTGGCAAGGGCACTCAGCTGCTACAAAGAGAATGCTAGCACATGAACAGTCCAGAATCGGAAGGACAGTTTCTCCTCTGCCTTGATCAAGATGTTCTCAAACTCTCAGAGAGCCTTGTATTCGCAATAAGTTGCCAGTCGCTTAACGTTACAGGCAGAGCTATAACTGGCTCGTCTAGCACCCAGAAGCAGTCTCCAGTCTGCTCCCTTATGCTGGCACTCCAAGTCAGATCCATGCCCCCTCACTCTTCACTGCAGCTGCAAGCAAAAATGACTTTTCTTTTTTTTAAGATGCAGCAAGCCCAGTTGCATTTCTAGGAAGTGACTTGCTGTAGCTTACTCCAGATGATGAGCTGAACTGTCTTTCTGTATCTGCATTCAGAAATGATTTCACGCCCCCATCCCACAACACTTTGCACCCAGGGTAACTGCCTCCTGCACCCTACCCTTGTTACACTTTGGGCTACTGACCAGCTAGAATCTCCTCCCTCTTTGCCACCTACAAGGGTAATATCTCAGTGGGAAACTGCACACTTGCACTCTTACAGTATTTGTACAGATCGTTTTGGTGTGTTTAACTCCACAGAGTATTTGTTAGAGTTCTGTCTCTGTGGATGAGATAGTAAATGTTAGGGGTTTGTTACAGACAGAAAATTAGCTCTTGCAAATTTGATCAGCAGCATGTCAAATGCTTGTATGTGAACACTTAATACATGTAATTATCTTAACATGTAGCTTGCATTTAGTCAATTGTAATGAAGGCATAGGTGGTTGATATCTCATTTAAACGCAGATAACACCCAAAAAGGGTAAGACACTGTAAAACAAAGTAAGTGACCAGTGAATAGTTGCACATGTAAACAAAATAAAGGCTCTATATAATCAGAAACATGCACACACAGACACACATCTGTTAGTATATTTCCAATAAGATGTAATATACAGAGTATAAAGTCTGAGAAAACATCTGCAAAAATTTCACTATGGTCTAGACAATGGAGAAAACAAGACAAAGTAGCGAGTTCCAGATGTGTACCAGGCAACATCAGAGATAAATTTATGTCCAGAAGAGTAAAACCCATCTACATATATCTATGGATACATGCACTACTGAAAGAAATAGAGTAAAAATACTGACAGTGTGTGCTGCAACTTACAGAAATATAAAGGAAGAGCAGACACCACTAGGTCTGCCAACAACAAATAACTTTTGAAGTCTGTGCCTCATCACTATCCCTTAACTGCTGCATGTTTAAAGGTATCTGAAACCATTTTAACCATATACAAGGAGGTCAGGTCATTACTGGAGCCTCCCAACATATTCATCCAAAAAGGTACTGAGAAGCTGGACAGGGTCAGATCCAGCACAAGGCAAACTAGGCAGCTACCTAGGGCCCAGTGTTTGCTGGGGGGCTGGCCACAACAGATTAATAACAAAAAAATAAGTTTTTCTACATATTACTGCTTTAAAAAAAAAAAAAAAAAAAAAGATTTCCTGCATACTCCAATAAGGCATACACGTACGGGGTGTAAAATTTAATTTTCACAGCAGAAAGCACCGGTGCAAAATTCAGCAGAAAAGATTTACCTCCTCTGAAGCAGTGGTTTTAACTCATTACAGAAGGGTAACACTTCCAGGTGTTTCTGCAGTTAAATCCTACTGATGTCTCTTGGCGTCAAATATTGCTTTTTTTTATATTTTTATATTTGCATTAATAATTCCAAAACCATTAAAGCTTACACAATGGCAAACACAATTTTATATATATATATATATATATATATATATATATATATATATATATATATATATATATATATATATATATATGACGCCCATGCACTGGCCCAGCAATCAAGGAGCCTCAATCCTCACCAATAACATCAGTGAAGGGCGTCCATATAGGGAAAGGATAATAAATACACACACAGTAAAGTACAATTTCCCTTAAGAGCACACAGAGATCACAGTCAATCTGGGGCTGGTTTCTCCCCTTCTCTCCAAGTCAACAATAAGACCCCCCAGTGGTATAGCTATAGGGCCCAGATCTCAGCCTAGGGGGGCAAGCTAAAACCTCCAGCACCCTGTCTGTCCACCCAGTGCTTTGTGTCCCTGCCCAAGTAGCTGACACACACACACTTTGAGATAAGAGTTTATACAACCACACAGACACTCCTGGGGAAGGCTGGCACAGGTTATCCAGCTGTGCCCCTTTTACCCAGACAATACTGTAGAAATCACTCCCACCACCCAGCTAATATTTACCAGCTGCTCGTAGGCCCTTATGAAGGGTGTCCAATTATTACTGTGCAATATTACTATAAAAAATGGTAAGTGCAACCAAACAGTCAAGACTTATTTGGAGTGACTTGGTACAGCATCACTAAATACACACAATGTACTCTTAGAGCTTAAATTATCGCTACACAAAACAGCCACAGTTGAAAGGTTTAAAATATTTAATCATCATCTTCTTTCGGCTGTTCCCGTTAGGGGGTCGCCACTGCGGATCACCTGTTTCCATTTCTTCCTGTCCTCTGCATCTTGCTCTGTCACACCAACCACCTGCATGTCCTCTCTCACCACATCCATAAACCTTATCTTAGGCCTTCCTCTTTTCCTGCTACCTGGTAAAATATTTAATAACAAATAATAATAACACAAGACAATACTTCTTACTATACAGTGCTATTTAAGATTTCAGTGATCACAGAAAAATGTTTAAAATTATTGCTGTATCCAGGACTGTTGGTAAGCTTCTGAGCCCTGCAAGCCTTTCTGTGTTGGAGTAAAGCCTTCTAGCTTATCAGTGGGAGTGGTAAGCACTAGGTAGCCTGTCTACCATGAGAGGAGAGGTTCTTGGCCCAAAAATTGTAGTTTATTGACCATTTGGGCAGTTTGTCCGTCTCTTTCAACTTTCTGGTTTAAAAGACCACATCTGCACTTGTTTCCCATCTTTCCTGTAACTAACCTACTGGATAGCACTAGAAAGCCTTAAACTGATGCAAGCCTTCTAGCTTAGAAGAGAGAATTTGGAGTGATTAAGTATCAGTTTTCTGTACTTTCTTGTTGTGCTTAACTGTTTTCCGCCTAAACGCGGATTTTCCAGCATTTATTGTGATTTAAAAGCTTGTTTTTTTCACATATTGTGCTTATTTGACTGCCTGCACTTTTAAAATGTTTAACTGTTGTAGGCTACACACTAAAGTGCGATAGCCTTTTCTGATCGTTTGTAGTTGTTTAAAGCTGTTTTAAGTGTATTTTTTACTGTTTTTGCCTTATCTTTTAAAAAAAAAAAAAACAAATTCCTTGTTTCCTGCCTTTCTAAGCTAGGATAGTCCAGTTTTTAGGCTAGTGCTGAATTCAGGGCTGTGATACTAGTTTCTGAGTTGCCCATACCTTACTTGGATAGAAGGAAGTTTCTCTGTTCACCTGTAAGAGAGGGGAGCTTTGAGCAACCTATCTGTCCCTGGAGGAATGGTTCCAGCACACTAGTTAGTAGTTTATTGGCCATTTTGGGCAACTTTCTATCTCTTTCATTTCCCTACTATAAAAACCACTTTTGCATGGTTTTGCACACCGGGCAGCACCGGTTAGCTACGGTTAAATTATTCCCGGCTCCACTAAGACTCCTCTTCAGTTTTCCCCTTGAAACTAGTCTAACTCTCAACCTAAACACTCAAAAAGCATCCTACAGCCCAGCACTTGCTCAGACCTAATAGCAAGCACTAATATACCCTGACACTGACTGTGCAGCAGGGAAAGGCTCTTTATTCACCCCTCAACAACCAAGCGACTAAGCAGCTCACCCTACTATTCAGGCATGACCAAAGGGCAATTTCAGGTGTAATCTCCAGTCCAGCTGTTGAATCTGGGTATCCTGAGGCAATGTTACAACTGCTTCATGTACACAGACAACCCTCTCCTCCTACCACAAAACACTAACATATGCGAGAGATGCAATTATACAGCCAAACTGGAAGCTAAGCTGTCTCCACCGAAGACTGGAACAGACAGTCAAGAGAAGAAGGTTAACACTTCCACCACACCTCCAGCCGCACACAGACCTTCTAAAACAGCACTGGCAAAAAATACACATAAATACACAAAATCATACTCGGAGGCTCTAAATACAAACCTGCAAAAGCATCAGTGACCTCCAAAGTAGACACCCAAGCAACCTGCACCTCCCGTCACAAACCAGAAAACACATAAAACACAAAATCAGTGTGCCGCAAAATCACAGCCCTTAAGGCGAAATAACATACCTAACACACAAGTAATAAGTGACTCTATAGTCAGGCACACTGATGTCCCACTCACTAGGCTGGACAAGCAGAAAGTTACTGTTAGCTGCCTGTTGGGAGCCAGAATCCGCCACATAACACAAGCACTCAGGTCACTCCAGAACAAGTACAAATATGATTCTGTCATTTTTCATTTTTCATGTTGGTGTGAATGACCTGAGATATACCTCCCTGGACTACATGAAAAGAGACATGAAAGAGCTCTCTGATCATGTAGCCCAGGCTGGTGTGTCCCTGACCCTGAGTAGCATCCTGCCCTCACCAAGAATGATACCTCAATATAAAGAAAAAATGCAACAATTGGCTAAGCTTCTGGTGTCATTCAAAGGGGATCCAGTGTCTGTCAGCCTGGAACGACATGCTCGACAAGCGGCATTGCTTCGCAAGAGATAGCTTGCACCTGTCAACCCTAGGTTTTTGAATACTGGCCAAGGCTCTTGCTGCCCCTATAGTGCCTTTTTTAGGCAAGGCTCAAAAGTCAAACTCACCTCTGTAAACAGCACAATTAACAAAAAACTGAGGGTTATGCTACTCAACACCAGGAGTTTAAATCTCAAAATGCATGTGCTCAAAGCACTCCTCAGTATGCAGAACATCGACATCTGTGCAGTAACTGAAACCTGGTTCCAGGCTCCGGAGAGCACCCCAGCACTACCAGGCTACAACTTATACCACACGTTTCAGCCACAGAACACAGACCGAAACACAAAAGGAGGGGGTGTATCCATATTCATCAAGGATACCTACACCTTCAGGTTAGTGGCACAGCATGATACCTCTGAGATCATCCATGTGCAACTAACATCAGGCAAATCTGCAATGCAAATTGTGGCCTGCTACAGATCACCCTCCATGACCCAGGACCACCACTCCACCTTTCTGGAGACACTGGAAAACATGAAGGTCCTACCAAACACCCTGATATTGGGCAATTTCAATTACCCTACCATTCACTGGGAAAACTACTCGAGTACAAACTCCCAGGCCCAGCGCTTCCTGGAATTCTTCAACTCAAAGGCCCTGGATCAGCTGGTAAACTCCCCTACCAGAGGTGAAAACATATTAGACCTGGTCATCACCAATATGGGTGACAGGTGTTCCACACTGGAGGTTAACCCGTCACTGGTTAGATCAGACAATAAATGAATCACTCTGGATGTCCACACCCTACCACCACCCCCAACTAGGAAACCACAGTAAAAAACTTTTCTAAAGCAAACTTCACCTTACTTAAGACAGAGGTGGTAAGTTTAACAGCCCACACGCTAAAGGATAATGCTGCTGATGCAGAAACCTTTACAAATGCACTCTGTGAGCACCTACAAGGATGCATGGATCATGCCATGCCTAGCAAAACCAAGACTCACTCCTCTAAGAGAAGGAAACCGGTTTGGTGGACCCCTACCATAAACAGGCTATACAATAGAAGGAGGAAACTAGTTCAGAAAAAAAGCAAATCCCAAGAAGGAAAGACATCCCTGATCAGTATCAGTAAGAAACTAAGGTCCCTCATGAAATCATCCAAGGCTAACTTCGAAAGAAAATACCCAAGGATTCAAAAGATAACCACAAAGCCTTCTTTAGCTATGTTAAGAATCTAAGTGGCAACTCGCAGATGTGCACTGAACTAGTGCAAAATAGCACGAAATATACTGAACCTACTGATATTGCCAACATCCTGGCAGATAGATTCAGTGCAAATTTCACCCCCACTCACCCCCAAAAGGGCCCACAACAATACTGGAAAAGTGTAGTGTCTCACAAATCATAGACGCACAGGTGAAAACAGCCCTTTCAAAAGCCAAAAACACAACATCAGTGGGGCCAGATGGTGTCCCAGGCTGCATCTTGCATGAACTACAGAACGAACTAACCCCCCACCTAAACACGCTGTTCAACCTCAGCCTCTCCACAGGCTATGTGCCCATAGAATGTCACACAGTAATGGTTATTCCTCTACACAAAGGAGGGGCCACAACTGACCCTGGTAACTATCACCCCATAAGCCTGACTAGCCTGGTCTGCAAGGCTATGAAGCACATCATCATGGAACTCATTAACAAAGACATTGGGAACCTCCAAACACTTGACCTGACCCAGTTCGGCTTTGTTAAGGGCATTTCATGCATACTAAACCTGGTTGACTTCTTTGAGACAGTCATCAAGGCCATAGACGAGGGGAAGGTGGTTCACACAGCCTACCTTGACCTCGCCAAGGTTTTCGACACCATTCCCCACTCAGGTATTACAGAAAAACTCACCAGCCTGAACATTAACCCCTATGTCATGAGATGGGTCACCAACTGGCTTACAGACAGAACTCACACGGTAAGAATAGTGGGCTCCAGGTCCGACTCTAAACCAGTCACAAGTAGTGTCCCGCAAGGCTCGGTCCTGGGACCCCTATTGTTCGGTATATACTTCTCAGAAGTAAAGGCAAACACAGGAGTACTATGGTTAAACAAGTTCGCTGATGGCTGCAAACTGGGAACCATAATTGACTCTCCGGCTGACACGGGCATCCTCCAAAAGGACCTTACTGAGGCGGACACATAGTGTCAAAGTCATGGCCTCAAGCTAAATGCCAAAAAATGCATAGTCATCCCGTTTGGGAAAAACAAAACACCCACGAATTACCACATAGGTGGCAGCCCCCTTAATACAGAAGAGGTAATAAGAGATCTGGGGACCCAGGTAGATAGTAATCTCTCTCCATTGACAATCATATTGCCAAAGTAGTGAGGAAATCCTTCTATGTGGTCCATCTAATTACTAAAGGGTTCGCATCTAGAAATAAACAGGTTATAGTTCCCCTCTACTCATCACTCATTAGACCCATCATAGAGTAGAATGCCCCATTTGGGATGTACCTCACAAGATACTTCTAACTACTGGAAAGACCACAAAAGTACCTCACCAAGAGGATTACTAGCCTCAGACATATGTCCTATGCAGCCTGACTGAAAAAACTCTGGCTGTACTCAGTCACATACCGCTTACTCAGAGGTGATCTCTGCCTGACTTATAAAGCCATGTCCAACTCAGAATTGATGGACATGCTCCACATAAAGAAATCCAAGTCACTGTGAGCCACGTGCTCTAGTGAGCTAAACCTCACCACAACAATAAATAGAACATGCTGGAGGGATAGATTCCTGTCACAGAGACTCCCCATGCTTTGGAACAAAATTCCAAACTACATTAGGCAGAGCCCCTCACTAACACTCTTCATGAGAAACCTTGATGAGTGGATGGGTAACAGAAAATACACCCCTGGAATCACTTCATTGGCTCTGCTTGACAGAGGATCAGTTAATTAATCAATGGGGTGGCAAAAGCCGACACACTCTGGCTAGGCTTATAAATGCCCTTGGGCAGATAGCCTAGTACCTACCTATGAACCTATGAATACTGTAGAAAAGTTCTGACATCACAGAAAAACAAACTAGTCTAATCTTCCTATTTCCTAGCTATATCTAAAAGAAAACACAATTCTAAAATAAACTTACATACAGAGCAAGACAGTGCTGGTGATGCTTGCAGCTTGTTGTGTCTGACAGAAATGAGAACCGTTACCTGCTGCCTACAACATACTCTCTAGCTCAAGCATTCCTGTCATACCACATCTTTTTCTGTTGTTGGGCTTCTGCCAGGTTTTCCTGGGCCAAGCCCATGAGTTCTGAGCCTTGTCCTGAGGTTTAGAACATATGCCACAACAGACTCCTTGTGAGGTTCACACTCACCTTCCCACTCATCACAAATTAAATCTGGAGGTCCCCTCACCCTATGCCCATACAACAACTCAAAGGGTGAAAACTCTGTGGATTCCTGGGGATCCTCTCTGTAAGCAAACAGGAGATGGGGCAAATGTTTGTCCCACTCCCTCTTAAACTGGTCTGCAAATGCCCATAGCATGGACTTGATTGTAGCGTTTAACCTCTCATCAAGACCATTAGTCTGGGGATGGTAGGGGGTGGTCTTTAGGTGCTTCACCCCACAGGACTTCCACAGACAAGCCAGCAGGTCTGACATGAAACTGGCACCTCTGTCAGTCAGTATTTCTTTTGGGAAACCTACCCTGCCAAAAATCTCTAACAAAGCATTTGCCACCTTTTCTACCTCAATGAAGGACAATGCCACTGCCTCATGGTATCTTATAGCATAATCTACTACCACTAGGATATACTTTTTCCCTGTGGAACTTGGGGTACTCAAAGGCCCCACAATATCCATAGCTACCCTCTGAAATAGCTCCTCAATAACAGGCAAAGGCATCAAAGGAACTCCCACCTTGTCTCCTGCCTTGCTTACCTTTGGCACTTCTCACAGGTCCTGCAGTAGCCTGTTACATCTCTGGAAATTCCAGGCCAATAGAAGTTCTGCATAATACATCTCTTTTTACATTTTTGCCCATATGACCTGCAAAGGGAATATCATGGGCTATGGAAAGAAGCGCCAGACGGTAGACTCTAGGCACTACCAACTGCTGTACCCTCTCAACTTCAGGCCCTTACTCAGGGGTCCACTCTCTATACAGTAACCCTTTGTCTCAGTATACAGATTCCCTCTTCCCTTGAGAATCAGGTGCCTGACTAGCTACCTGCCTCAGGCCTTGCAATGTAGGGTCTGAGAGCTGAGCCTGTCTCAACTCTCTCTTTGTAACCCTTCCCAGCTCCCCTTCCACAGGAAGTCTGGCATCCTCTGACAGTGGTGCCTCACTGTCAGCCTGGGTACTACTACTCACCTCTACCTTTGCAGTCCCTCTGTCCAAGGGAACATCAGTACCCACAAGCAGCTGTGGCTCACCTTCATTTTCACTGCTACAAAGTAGATCCCTCCCTGAAGTAACCACCTCACCAGTCCTGGCTGCAAGTATGCAGTCTGTCTGATTCTCCCCCAGACTACCAGACCCACATGCATTTCTCCTAGCCTGACTGCGTTTAACTGTATAAGCACATGGTACTGCCTCATCCAAATCCTTCCCTATCAGGACATCTGCAGGATGGTAGTTTGGTACCCTTGTTGTCTCAAGACCACCTACTATTGAGATGTTGTCTTTCCCAATTACTGGCTCTCTCTCACCTTTTGTTCCCCACCTTGCCTCTGTGGACATCTGTATGCCACATGGCCCCACAGGTTGCATTCAAAACATTTAACCCTAGGTCCTGAACATGTACATGGACTAGTGGCTTCCCCTGCTACTGGCAGATTCTGTTGGGGCAGTCTGTGCTGCCCACCATGGGTTCCTTTAGATCCATGAGTAGTACTGGGTGTCCCTTTCCTGTGCAGGGATGCCCTTCTTGCTAGGTATAGGTCTCCCTTCTTCCCCAACTCCTTGGAAGTAGCACATTGTCTATGGTCCCTTTTCTGTGCAGAGATGCTCTTCTTGCTAGGTATAGGTCTCCCTTCTTCCCCAACTCCTCGGAAGTAGCACATTGTCTATCAGCTAACCATGTCCTCATGTCCTCAAGCAAAGTGCTGAGGGCTTGTTGCCTCACCAAAAGGTCTGCCAGCCCTTCAAAAGTGGTGACCTGACATCCACTCACCCACCTATAAAAATAAGTGCTCAGCTCAGCAACATATTCACACACAGTTTCATCTGCCTTGCGTCTATGCTCACAAAACGTTTTCCTATAAGTTTCAGATGTTAGCTTAAAACATTCTAACAAGCAATTCTTAACAACAGTATAATCAAAACATTCATGTGCAGCAAGTTTAGACAACACAGTTACAGCTTTACCATGGAGTAAGGGGGTCAGGAACCATACCCAGAGCCTTTGGTCAACATCATACTGTTTACATACCCTCTCAAACATATGAATGAAACTATCAAAATTATCCCCTTCTTTAAATTGCGGAAGAAATTTACTGACCTTTTGTACTTATGGGGACCAGTTACTCCCTTCCCCATTACCTCCATGACGCTGGCAAAGAGTCAGCATCTCCTTCTCATGCTGCCTCTGCCTCTCTTTTTCCTCAGCTTTCAGGCATAGCAGTTTCTCATTCTTCTCATGCTCTAGACCCCTCAGTCTCTCAGCTGCTTCTACCTCCAAATGTCTGGCCTCCAGCTCAAGTCTCTTTAGCTCCAGATGGATTTTTAAGTCCTCTGCAGAAAGGTTGAGCTGTCCATTCTCTGAGTATGGTACATCTCCACTGCCAGTCTGATTATCCTCCTGGTTGCTGTTTTCTGATGCAGCTGTGGCCAAGGCTGCAATTAGGTCTGCCTTGGTCAGGTTTCCATGCACCAGTCCCCTAGCCTGGCACATCCCAGCCAGCTGGCTCCTAGTCAGCTTTCCATACTCCTCTGCTGACATGTTGTCTGCTCTCCCTGACTAACTAAGCTAACAAAATAAATAAAACAATTGTGATCTGAACTCTGAGTATTCACTGCATGGCAGATTTAGAGTACAAAACACCCTCTGTGATCACTGTACACAAGCTACAGGAATTCACTCTACCCACACCACTAGAAGCCAATTAGTATTTGCCAACCAATTAATATGTGATGTGGATATCCCACCACTGCCAAAAATTAATATGTGACTCCTGTGCACTGGCCTAGTAATCAACAAGCCTCAGTTCTCACCACTAACACCAGTGAGGGGCGTCCATATAGGGAAAGGATAATTAATACACATACAGTAAGGCACAATTTCCCTTAAGAGCACACAGAGATCACAATCAGTCTGGGGTGGGTTTCTCCCTTTCTCTCCAGGTCCCCATTAAGACTCCCCACTGGCACAGCTATAGGGTCCAGACCTCAGCCTAGTGGGCAAGCTAAAACCTTCAGCACCCTCTCTGTCCAACCAGTGCTTCGTGTCCCTGCCCAAGTAGCTCACACACACACACACACACACACACACACACACACACACACACACACACACACACACACACACACACACACTTTGAGATAAGAGTTTATACAACCACACAGACACTCCTGGGGAAAGCTGGCACAGGTTCTCCAGCTGTGCCCCTTTTACCCAGACTATACTGTAGAAACCACTGCCACCACCCAGCTAATATTTACCAGCTACACAAAGGCCATTATAAAGGGTGTCCAATTATTACTGTGCAATATTATTATCCAAATGGTAAGTGCAACCAAACAGTCAAGACTTATTTGGAGTGACTTGGTACAGTATCACTATATACATGCAATGTACTCTTAGAGCTTAAATTATCTCTACACAAAACAACCACAGTTGAAAAGTTTAAAAATATTTAATAATAAATAATAAGAACACAAGAAAATACTTCTTACTACACAGTGCTAGTCAAGAGTTCAGAGATCACAGAGAAATGTTTAAAATAATACCGTAGAAAAGTTCTGACATCACAGAAAAACAAACTAGTCTAATCTTCCTATTTCCTAGCTATATCTAAGAGAAAACATAGTTCTAAAATAAACTTACATACAGAGCAAGACAGTGCTGGTGATGTTGGATGTTCTCAAGACAAATGCTCTCATGCTCTCATTCTTTCTGTCCTTAAATTGATAACACAGTACCACTGATTCATTTCAGATTACATCATTTCTTTCTTGTACCTAGGCTAACAGACTCTCAGAGGTTAATAGCCCCTTTAATCTTGCAGCTGGTCAGGAACCAGAGCAATAAAAGAAATTATACATGCAAATTCTAGCCATTAACTCTGGCCTCAAAACAATAGGCAGAATTTCTTAGGTTCATAGGTAGGTACTAGGCTATCTGCCCAAGGGCATTTATAAGCCTAGCCAGAGTGTGTCAGCTTTTGCCACCCCATTGATTAATTAACCAAGTCTCTGTCAAAAAGAGCCAATGAAGTGATCCCAGGGGTGTATTTTCTGTTACCAATCCACTCGTCAAGGTTTCTCTTGAAGAGTGTTAGTGAGGGGCTCTGCCTAATGTAGTTAGGAATTTTGTTCCAAAGCATGGGGGGTCTCTGTAACAGGAATCTATCCCTCCAGCATGTTCTATTTATTGTTGTGGTGAGGTTTAGCTCACTAGAGTGAGTGGCTCACAGTGACTTGGATTTCTTTAAGTGGAGCATGTCCATCAATTCTGAGATTGGACATGGCTTTGTAAATCAGGCAGAGATCACCTCTGAGTAAGCAATATGCAACTGAGTACAGCTGGAGTTTTTCCAGTTGGGCTGCATAGGACATATGTGAGGCCAGTAATCCTCTTGGTGATCTACTTTTGTGGTCTTTCCAGCTGTTGAAAGTGTCTTGTGAGGTACATCCCAAATGGGGCATTGTACTCTATGATGAGTCTGATGAGTGATGAGTAGAGGGGCATTATAACCTCTTTATTTCTAGATGCGAACCCTTTAGTAATTAGATGGGCTACATAGAAGGATTTCCTAACTACTTTGGCAATATGATTGTCAAAGGAGAGATTAAAATTTACCTGGGTCCCCAGATCTCTTATTACCTCTTCTGTATAAAGGGGGCTGCTACCTATGTGGTAATTCATGGGTGTTTTGTTTTATCCAAATGGGACGACTATGCATTTTTTGGCATTTAGCTTGAGACCATGACTTTGACACCAGGTGTCTGTCTCAGTAAGGCCCTTTTGGAGAATATCCATGTCAGCCAGAGAGTCATTTATGGCTCCCAGTTTGCAGTCATCTGTGAACTTGGTTAGCCATAGTCCTCCTGTGTTTGTCTGTACTTCTGAGAAGTATATGCCAAACAGTAGGGGTCCCAGGACCGCGCCTTGTGGGACACCACTTGTGATGACTGGTTTAGAGTCGGATCTGGAGCCCACTATTCTTACCGTGTGAGTTCTGTCTGTAAGCCAGTTGGCAACCCATCTTGTGACTTAGGGGTTTATGTTCAGGCTGGTGAGTTTTTCTATAATTCCTGAGTGAGGAATAGTGCCAAAAGCCTTGGCGAGGTCAAGGTAGGCTGTGTGAACTACCTTCCCCTCATCTATGGCCTTGGTGGCTGTCTCGAAGAAGTCAACCAGGTTTAGTAGGCATGATCTGCCCTTAACAAAGCCAAACTGGGTCGGGTCAAGTGTTTGGAGGTTCCCAGTGTCTTCGTTAATGAGTTCCATGATGATGCGCTCCATAGCCTTGCAGACCAGGCTAGTCAGGCTTATGAGGTAATAGTTACCAGGGTCAGTTGTGGCCCCTCCTTTGTAGAGCGGAATAACCGTTGCTGTGTGCCATTCTATGGGCATGTAGCCTGTGGAGAGGCTGAGGTTGAACAGTGTGTTTAGGTGGGAGATTATTTCATTCTGTAGTTCATGTAAGATGTAGCCTGGGCCACCATCTGGCCCCACTGACACTGTGCTTTTGGCTTTTGAAAGGGCTGTTTTCACCTGTCCGTCTGTGATTTCTGGGACACTACACTTTTCTGGTATTGTTGTGAGCCCTTTTGTGGGTGAGAGGGGGTTAAGTTTGCACTGAATCTATCTGCCAGGATGTTGGCAATATCAACGGGTTCAGTATATTTTGTGTTATTTTGCACTAGCTCAGAGCATATCTATGAGTTGCCACTTAGATTCTTGACATAGCTAAAGAAGGCTTTGTGGTTATCTATCGAATCCTTGGCTATTTTTATTTCAAAGTTAGCCTTGGAGGATTTTATGAGGGACCTTAGTTTCTTACTGATACTGATCAGGGATGTCTTTCCTTCTTGGAATTTGCTTTATTTTTGAACTAGTTTCCTCCATCTATTGTATAGCCTGTTTATGGCAGGGGTCCACCAGACTTGTTTCCTTCTCTTAGGGGAGTGAGTCTTGGTTTTGCTAGGGATGGCACGATCCATGCATCCTTGTAGGTGCTCATAGAGTGCATTTGTAAAGGTTCCTGCATCTTGGATACTGTTATCCTTTAGTGTGGGGGCTGTGAAACTTACCACGTCTGTCTTAAGTAAGGTGAAGTTTGCTTTAGAAAAGTTTTTCACTGTGGTTGCCTTGGTTGGAGGTGGTGGTGTGATGTGGACATCCAGAGTGATTAGTTTATGGTCTGATCTAACCAGTGATGGGTTGACCTCCAGTGTAGAACACCTGTCTCCCACGTTGGTGATGACCAGGTCCAATATGTTTTCACCTATGGTAGGGGAATTTACCAGCTGATCCAGGGCATTTGAGTTGATAAATTCCAGGAAGTGCTGGACCTGGGAGTTTGTACTTGAGTAGTTTTCCCAGTTAACGGTAGGGTAATTGAAATCGCCCAATATCAGGGTGTTCGGTAGGACCTTCATGTTTTCCATTGTCTCCAGAAAGGCAGAGTGATGGTCCTGGGTCATGGAGGGTGATCTGTAATAGACCACAATTTACATTGCAGATTTACCTGATGTTAGTTGTACATGGATGATCTCGGAGGTATCATGCTGTGCCACTAACCTGGAGGTGTAGGTATCCTTGATGAATATGGATACACCCCCTCCTTTTGTGTTTCGGTCCATGTTCTGTGGCCGAAATGTGTGGTATGAGTTGTAGCCCGGTAGTGCTGGGGTGCTCTGTGGAGCCTTGAACGAGGTTTCAGTTACTGCACAGATGTCGACGTTCTCCATATTGAGGAGTGCTTAGAGCGTGTGCATTTTGAGATTTAAACTCCTGGCATTGAGTAGTATAACCCTCATTTTTTTATTTGTGCTGTATACGGAGGTAGGTTTGACTTTTGAGCCTTGCCTAAAAAAGGCACTATGGGAGCAGCAAGAGCCTTGGCCAGTATTTGAAAGCCTAGGGGTGACAGGTGCAAGCCATCTCTTGCGAAGCAGCGAGGCTTGTCAAGCATGTCATCACAGGCTGACAGACACTGGATCTCCTTTGAATGACACCAGAAGCTTAGCCAATTGTTGAAATTGATCATTTTTTCTTTATACTGCGGTATCATTCTTGGTGAGGACAGGATGCTACTCAGGGTCAGGGTCATACTTGCCTGGGCTACATGATCAGAGAGCTCTTCCATGTCTCTTTTCATGTAGTCCAGGGAGGTATGTCTCAGGTCATTCACACCAACATGAACAATGACAGAGTCATAGTTGTACTTCTTCTGGCGTGACCTGAGTGCTTGTGTTATGTGGCGGATTCTGGCTCCTGACAGGCAGCTAACAGTAACCTTCTTCTTGTCCAGCCTAGTGAGTGGGATGTCAGTGTGCCTAACTATAGAAGCGCCTATTACTAGTGTGTTAGGTATGTTATTTCGCCTTAAGGGCTGTGATTGTGCGGCACACTGATTTTGTGTTTTATGTGTTGTCTGGTTTGTGACAGGAGGTGCAGGTTTTTTGGGTGCCTGCTTTGGAGGTCTGTGATGCTTTTGTAGGTTTTTATTTAGAGCTTCCGAGTATGATTTTGTGTATTTATGTGCATTTTTTGCCAGTGCTGGTTTAGTAGGTCTATGTGAGACTGGAGGTGTGGTGCAAGTGTTAACCTTCTCCTCATGACTGCCTGTTCCAGTCTTGGGTGGAGAGAGCTTAGCCTCCAATTTAGCTATATAATTGCATCTATCGCATATGTTAATGTTTTGTGGTAGGAGGAGAGGGTTGTCTGTGTACATGAGGCAGTTGTAACATTGCCTCAGGATACCCAGGTTCACCAGCTGGACTGGAGAGTATACCTGAAATTGCCCTTTGGTCATGCCTGAATAGCAGGGTGAGCTGCTTAGTCGCTTGGTTGGTGAGGGGTGAATAATGAGCCTTGCCCTGCTGGGCAATCAAGTGTCAGGGTATATAGTGCTTGCTATTAGGTCTGAGCAAGTGCTGGACTGTAGGATGCTTTTTAAGTGCTTAGGTTGAGAGTTAGACTACTTTCAAGGGAAAAACTGAAGAGGAGACTTGGTGGAGCCGGTATAAATTTAGCCCTAGCTAACTGGCGCTGCCCGGACGTGCAAAACCATGCAAACGTGGTTTTTACAGCAGGGAAATGAAAGAGATGGAAATTAGCCCAAAATGTCCCACAAACTACTAACTTCTGGGCTGAAACCATTCCTCCAGGGACAGATGGCTGCTCAAAGCTCCCTCTCTCACAGGTGAACAGAGAAACCTCCCTCTATCCAAGTTAGGTATGGGCAACTCAGAAAATTGTAACACAGCCCTGAATTCAGCACTAGCCTGAAAACTGGACTATACTAGCTTAGAAAGGTGGGAAACAAGGACATTTTTTTTTTAAAAGATAAGGCAAAAACAGTAAAAAATACACTTAAAACATCTTTAAACAACTACAAACAGTAAAAAATACACTTAAAACAGCTTTAGATGACTACAAGCAATCAGAAAAGACTTTTAAACAAATTACCCAAAAAAAAAAATCTCAAAACCGAGCCCTGTTCCCGCAGTCTTCAATCAGACAAGTTCTAACTGGACACTCCTGCCACTAGGGTGCAGGGGAACCTTCTCCAAAAAAGAAGGTCTGGATTAGTGCTCAAGTTATACAAACAAAGCTAGATTCAGCAGGCCTGGATCTAGTCTATGCTACAGCAAACAAGGCGCACTAATTTCAGTAAGAAACAGTTCAAATATGCAGGCACTATAAACCTTTAACCAGAAATTCCCAGCTCAGAAGGGCAGAGTCCAGCCTCTCCTCCCAAAAGAGTGCAGACCGCAAACCTTCTTAATGTAAAATAACTGCCCTGAAGCCCAAGTGCTTAAACCAGAAATAATACACTTTTAGAATAATAGACAATGAGCCTTCAATCAGCAGTTCCCAACTTAGAAGGATGTAAGCTACCTGCAGTAATTAATACAATTGAATACTTTTAAGAAGGCCTGGATTAGTGCTCAAGTTATGCAAACAAAGCTAGATTCAGCAGGCCTGGATCTAGTCTATGCTACAGCAAACAAGGCACACCAATTTCAGTAAGAAACAGTTCAAAGATGCAGGCACTATAAGCCTTTAACCAGACATATCGGCTCAGATGTCTTCATCCAGACATATCGGCTCCGAGTTTTCACATTAAAGAATTGACTTGTCAGCTTTGTTACAGCAGAGTGCACTATTGTTACATTTTTGCAGTTCCAATTTAGCACCATTTTTTCCCATTTAAGAGAACAAGCCTGTGGCTTATATTAATATTTACAAATGACAGAATTATCTACAAAATTCTAGCTGGCTAGGCTGGCAGCCTTCATCTATCTTCACTCTAGATATATATATATATATATATATATATATATATATATATATATATATATATATATATATATATATATATGGTTTTATATCACTTCACTGAAAGACCATTTCACTGAGACCAAATCACCTAAAGTTCATTTCACCTAAAACTCATTTCACTGGCAAGTAGTACTCTAAGGCAAGACAAAGGTATATGTCCTTTTCCCCACTGTAGTGAAATCCTGGTGTTAGTATATATAGTTAGGGGGTGTGGGGGGGTACAGACCCCCACATTGAGGGGTGGGGGGCATAGCCCCCTCTTAATTTGGTTTTCTGTTGTCTGGTTTTGTTTTACATTATTTGGTAAAACTCAACTAGGTAGGGAGCTATGCCCCCACACCCCACAATGTGGGGGCTGTGCCCCCCACACCCCCCTTAACTATATATACTAACACCAGGATCGCACTACAGTGGGGAAAAGGGCATATAACTTTGACTTGCCTTAGAGTATTACTTGTCAGTGAAATGAGTTTTAGGTGAAATGAACTTTCAGTGAAATGAACTTTAGGTGATATATATATATATATATATATATATATATATATATACACACACACACACACACACACACACACACACACACACACACACACACACACACACACACACACATAGGTTTACTATGGGAAGGTTGAAGCGGATTCCGTCAAATCCACTTTACCGGATTCCGGAGGCCGAAAGGTGACAATGTCGAACCCAACATTGTTGAAGTACAATCTTGCCCCCATCTCAATCCATGTTAAAGCCCGTTCTAAGGTCGATGTCGAGATGTATTTTGACAATGTCGGAATTCAACATTGTCACTTTTGCGGATGTGGGTCAGTGATTCCATCATTTGACAGAATCCGGATCGACCTTCCTATAGTAAACCATATAGATATATATATATGGATCTACTTTACTTACCCAAAAAAACACATTGGTGACATTTGTTAGATATTATGAATATAAGGCTGTTGTAAATATGCTGAAAGATAAAGCATAAAATAAAAAGTTTGCTTGAATATATGTATAGAGTTTAGCAATGTAAAATGTGCATTCATACTATATGTATAACATACATTCTTCTCTTCACAGCATCAGAAAAGCCTATCAAATATTATTGGAAAGCAAGGATTACATGATTTTCTCATGTTTGCAGAACAAATATCTATTAACAGACATCGTCTTTTATAAACTCAGCAATACGTGATGTTTTTTCAGAAGGAACAGAACAGATGTTTCCTTTCATATTTCTGTTATTCTGATTGCGTGCATTTGTGCATTTTCACATCAGCAGAACTGCTGACAGGACAATAGAAAAGTCTAAAAACAGACATTATGTGACTTCCCACAGAAGGCCAAAAAACATACCAAGAGGAAATAATCTATGTGCGTGACTAGCACTCTATATAACAACTGTTGTAATTCAGTTATGTGAGAAAGGGACAGAGAGAGGTATTTTGTAGAAGTCATCATTCATATCTGTAATGAAGGAAAACTTAAATATATGCTACAATCTGACAGAAATAGTATGTGTCGTTTGTTATAAAATAAGTTATCTGTAACTGTGCTTATAGCTGCAAAATTATTTCTTTATCAGTGTGCAATTTGAAAGGCTTGGTGCTTTAAACTGACTACAGAACTACAGATGGAGTCATGCAAATCTCTGTGTCTCTGATTCAGCAGTAAACTATCTGTGTGTCTTAAGAAGACTTTGGATCCAGCACAGCATAGGAGCAGAGCACTCGAATTAAGATATATTTTTCAATGGTGACCCTCTGACAACATTCCTAGCCTGTATCCAAAAACAGGGGGAGTGAGTAGGTAATGCCTTGTATAAGATCACTCCTGTAAAAGCACAGTAACTAACGTTTATCTGAAGTACTTCAGATTTCTACAGTTTTCTACAGTTTGCAGCAATAATACAGTTCATTAGATGTCTAAATCCAGTGAGACTGCTTTGCAGGAAGATGAGCAGTTCCATAAATTCTCCAGAAAAGGTACAATACAAAGTTGTAAGACTGAAACTGCAAGTTTTGCTGTACCAACTTCACAAGTGACTACAGAGACTGTTCAACCATCTACAGTAAAGCAGCTTGGCCTCTCAGTTGACTGGTAAGAAAATTATTCTGTGTTGCATACAGTATGAATGCCATAGAGGTAATAATAATAACAGAATAAATGTATATACAGCATATTAGCAAATGTAAAACCTTATTAGGGCAAGTTAATAGTAAGGCATTATGCAAATGGATTGCAAGTTGATAGTAAGGCATTATGCAAATTGATTACAATATTTGACTGGTATCTGAAACAAAATCATGTCTGGTATAAAACAATGTTTATTGTGTGCACAATGTCATAAAAATACAGTGCATGCCACTAATATGCTGACATTATATTCAAATGTTAGACAGTTATGTTCTGTCACCAGATGTAAAAGGTTTATTTCAGAATTGTAACAACAGTCAAATCAGTTACTGATAGAACCTCTAGTACATTCTGTTACAAAAGAATCTAATAAACTTTTAAAAGACAGACGCAATGAGTTCAGGAAGCTTAGACAAGTTATACATACATCTTTTCAAAGGTGCATAGGAGTTTCAAATTCAGCAGTAAACAGCACAGCAAGACTGTGTGTCTTAAGAATACTTTGGATCCAGCACAGCATAGGAGCAGAGCACGCAAATTAAGATACATTTTTCAACATTCATTTCACCAAGATGAATACACCGACAAACCAGAAGGCCAACATCCAGGACACCAACAGGTAAGTAACCACTTGGCCATCCTGAAAAAAAAACAAAAAAGCAAAACTAAACCCACTATCTTTATTACATTATCACTTATGACACAGGCAATCTTACATTTATATAAATGACAACAAACCATATTGACATAATTTTAGTTGCAAACATTATACATCACTTATAATCTATCCAGTCACTGTCAAACATTATATAGTTCATTTAAATCATGCCTTCTTTTAAACATCATTCCTCCTCTGCCTGTATTGTTCCCACAATTCCCATGTTTTATATAGTTTGCTCCTACCCTTTTCTAAAGATCCCAATTCCAGCTGTTTATCTCTGTTACTATATTCACTACTTCTATCACATTGGTTTAGACTTTGATTTCCATTTTCTAGTAATTGCTTTTTAGACTGAGCAAGGCCTTACTATGTCCAGGCAATTCCAATTCTGTATCCACCCATCCTTCCATCCATCCTCAACCCCTTTTTCCCATTTTGCACATGAGGTCGGGGTGTCACTTCAGCAGTGACAATCATCTCAAGCCAAGGTTTACACCACCGGGTGGCTAACCCTTCCATGATAATTCATTCATACCACTCACTCACAGATACACACACACACACACACACACACACACACACACACACACACACACACACACACACACACACACACACACACACACACTCTCACACCTATGGCCAATTTAATGTGTCCAATTCACCTACTGCATGTCTTTGGAATGTGGGATGAAACCAGAGCACCCGGAGGAAACCTAAGTGACATCATAGCTAAAAAAGTAATTTCCTTAGTTTTTTCACCCAGTATTTCTGCTACAGTAGTCTGCAGGAAATTTTTAAAGTCTGCCAACTCATTACACTCCCAAAAATATGCTCCCAATTACCTCTTTCTTCCCCATCATTCCTCCAACATTTGCTATCTAGCTAAGGAAAAATTCTTTGAAGTCTACTTGGACTATAACAATAACTATGTAAATACTTCCAAGCAAATATCCTAAATCTTCTAGACTTTGTTGCATATTTGGGAGACATACATATATTCCTTCATTGTTTATTTGTGAATTGCTTATCCAATCTCTCTTCCAAATTCTTTCTAACCTCCTCTGATTGATTCTTATAGTTATGCAGTATTTTATATGCTGTACTAATTATTCCTTTTCAATAGCAGCTTCTGTTCTAAATTTTACCAAAAATGCTGCCAGTGCTGGTCTTTCACTTAGGATCCCCCTATTTCTTTCTCTTTGCCTATACTCTGTAGCCTGCAGTCCAAATAAATCATTGGCCTCTTCTTATTCTATTATCTCTCTAATTATTTGCCCCCAATACCTTCATTCTTTTGCCAGTTTTCTCCAGGAAATTTCAGCCCCCTCTTGCCTATTCTCTGTATCTAATTTCAGACATCCCTATCAGCAGAATCTCCTTTCTCCATTCCCATGTTGGTGTAGTTATTAAAATACTTTCTGCTGCTTTATGAATATAATAATCGATATGGTTATTGTTATTCTCCTTAAGGGTCTGCATCTAAAATCCCAGTTTCTCCTTATTCTTGAGCTTCTTCCAGTTTCATCATCATCCCTTTCCACTTTGAATTATAACTTTCTGCTTGTGCTGTGTACATGAGACTTAAACTTGTAGCTCTGACATACCCCTTCAAATCAGGAAATCCCAAACTGCCTTGTTCTGTTGGAAGAATCAGCTTATCCCACTTGACTCCTGCCAGCTTCCCCTCCCAGATGAAGTCATTCAGCTCTTTATTAATTGGTATTCACAGCTTTTCTGATTGATATAAATATGCATGACCTGTGTATAAAATTAAAGGAACTAAAAACATTTTAATTGATTGTATCTTGCTATCCATATCCATAAAACAGAGCTTCCAGTTTGTCAGTTTTTGTATGATCTTTTGTTTGGTCTCTTCCCACATATCCTTAGATGCCACACCAGAATCCTTTTAATCCATACTCCTAAGTACTAAATTTTATTCTGTCCCCATAAATATGGATATTGCTGAACCAATTCATGTGTGGGTACATAGCTTACAGTTATTGCCTTTGTTTTAGCTTCATTAATTTTGTATCCTGAAGACTTGAAACTGTCTCAAAATGTTCCACAACACTGAAATATCCTTTTCTGATTTTATAAGGTATAAAATAATATCATCTGCAAATACAGCCAGCTTTTCTTGACTACCATACCAATTATATCCTTGAATTTCTGAGTCCCTTATTTTCTTTGTCAATGCTTCTAAATATAATGCAAACAACAAAGGGAAAGTAGACACCCCTGCCCATTTCTTCTGCTCAAACAAAAATTATCAGAGAGGAACCCACCTACTTTAATTTTCACTTCTGATTCCTCATATATCCTCCTAATCAACCTTATAATTTTATCAGGGAATGCAAATGCTTCCATTGCCCAGCTCATAAACTCATAGCTTATTCTGTCAAATGCTCTCCTTGCATCAAGACCCACCAACAGTGTATTTTCTCATATTCTACTTCCCTCTGGATCATCATTGTTCTGTTACTATTGTCAAAAGTTTGTATCCCCTCCACAAAACCACAGTGATCCATAGCTATCAATTCTGGAATCACTTTCGCTGTTCTTTTAGCCATCATAGACATAAACACTTTATAATTAAGGTTTAGGATTAAAATGGGCCTGTATGAAGCTGGATCTGATGGGTCTCAATTGTACTGATATTTGACCTCTGTCTAGTGCAGGTAAAGATCAATTAATTCTTGCTCATATAATATTTATTAATGTTGTCATAAATTACATGTTTTTCTAAATATCTCAACAACTGAGTAGCACAGACAGCACTGCTTAGCCTCATTTGAAAGCTTTCACTTTGTGAATAAAATGCTGCTGGCAGTTTGTGTGTAACTTCAGTGGTTTTTGGGATATTGTACGTTGTTTACAAACTATTACTAACTTAATAGTTAATGTGTTTACTGTGACTTATAAAATCCTAGAACCTAAAAAATACTACCACTATAAAAACAATTGAAATTTGCACTTCTTTGCTAACCCCTATGGCTCCAGAGAGGTGAACATTTGTTTGAAATATGAGTACATAATTTGATTTATCTGTAAGCTTTGATTCTACCCATTGGAAATTACAGCGCAGATTTCTAGATCTCCATTGGTGGGAATGAGTTAACAGATATGAGTGAACGGGCAGAGAGAGAGAGAGAGAGAACAGATTTACTTCCAATATCAGCATTTGTACAGGCACAAGTGACGGGACAGAGAGATTTAAGGCTGATTCAGAACAGCTTTACTTTCACATATGCAGCACCATTTTGGTACTAGAGAATTGGCAAAAACAACTTTATTTTCTTCTGCTAACAGATTCATCAGAAGTGCATGTGCTTTCCTGGTACAAATTCAGCAGAACAGATTTATTTACTTGGCACCAGGACATTCAGGTAGGGGTGTGTGTGTGTGTGTGTGTGTGTGTGTGTGTGTGTGTGTGTGTGTGTGTGTGTGTGTGTGTGTGTGATGCCCTAGCCAGAGAGGGCAGTTTAATTAAGTGACTTGCTCAGGCTCAAACCCTGTCTGTACCTTAGCTACAGGAGGTAATAGCCTTAATCCACCACATCAACTTTCATTTGGTAAATCTCTGAGGATTGCAGTCAATGTCAGTCATTAGAGTTTCACAGTTTTAGTAGTTCACAAGATACATGTTGATGTAAAATGTGTTGTTCTAAGAGATTTAAATAGTCTGCTCTTATCAGTCTTTAAGCAAATTTCTGGAGTAACAATGGGGGCTTGAGCAGCCCTGGTTTTGCTAATGTCACATTATGGTGGTGGGAGAAACTTTTTGTTTCATCATCCTCTTTTGCAATTTACATGAAAAAATTTTTTCTGATTTTTGGATGACATTTTTATTTTAGGGTCAGGTAATGGTGAGTAGGTAGATGATTTTTTGAGTATAGTAACAGTACCACTTCTGTTTTGGTATTTAAGGTCAATACAACAAAATGAAATAAACATTTTAGTCATTGTAGATCATTGAGTGTATTCTACCTAGTCAACCACCATAGCTAGATAGCACATGCATATAAGTAACTAAGCTCATGCAAGATCAGTTCCATTTTGTACAGACAGAATGAATGCAGTCATGAATGGAAATGCACATGCAAGTGTGTTTGAAGTAGTGAGTGAATCATTTAGCTTAAGTGCATGTTCCAGTTCAAGTACGTCATGTGTTTATTTACAATAAATATCTTGAAGCCATACAACACTTGATCATCTCTTTTGAATGCATGAGACAAGTGACATGGTGTCAGAAGTGGGATCCAAAGATGAAGCAACACACAAGCCATGAGGCATGAAGTTAAAAGTGGAGAAATATACAGGAGTGAACTTACAAAAAGATCAGTGGTTATTCAAAGGTACTTAAACTCATTTAAATGATTTTTCAGTCACTGAATGTGTGGCAAAGGATTAAAAATATTCAAAATAATTACTGAGATAAACTAAATGTCTGAAATTTTGACATAACTGATAAAACTATTCAAAATAAATACAAAAGTGTTTGAAATAATTTCTTAAGTCTTCAAAAAGTACAAAAAAGATAAAACAACCACATTTCTTTGTAATGTACTACTTTTTCACATTAACTAAAACAATTCAAAGTATCCAAAGTTTCTGGAATGTTCACAATGTTCACAGTGTTTGCAGTGTCAAAGTAAAGCCATTTCAGAGAGATTGTTGTGCAGCTGAACATAATTACAAGTACCTGGTCTATGCTTATATTTAAACAAATTGTGTTGTTATGGTAGAGGGATATTGCAGACCTTGACCACTGGTGTTTGATCATAATATTGCTGAGAACTGGCAAGTGACTGAGCAAGAATATATTTTCAGACTGCATTTTCTGATAAAGATGCATGTACAAGAGCATTTATACTTCTTAATTTAGCTGGCTCAGAAGCCATTGAGAGGGAATATTAATTTGTGTATGAACCTGCTGTGTATGCAAGGGAAGGGGAGAACCTCCATATTGTGACACAGGCTGAAATGCAGGGAGACCCTGAGTGCTTCAAATGTAAATTTAGAGAAATGTGCAACCCTCAAATTAATATTACAATGGAAAGGCACATATTTTACACAAGGAATCAAAAGCCTGGTGAAACTATGCAGCATATATTACTGACTTGAGAAATAAAGCTAAAATGTACAGATGTGGTGATTTACAAGGTGAGTTAATAAAAGACAGGCTCATGTGTGGTGTTAATAATGACGCAGTGAGAAAGATCTTGCTTTGAGCCAATGATTTAACATTAAATAAAGCCATAGATATTTATCAAATACTTGAGCTTACAGAAAAGCACATAAATATACTTATGAATGAGAAAAGCATTTGCATACAGTCTCTACCAGTGCAAATGCTGATAATTATGCAACAGAAAGCTAAAATGTAAAAGAGATATAAACCAAAGGGTGTGGCAGTATCCAATTTTAACCATAAACCGAATGGGGCCACAACACCTAATCTTATTGTTAACTGTCGTAATTGTGGAAGTAGTCATGAACCTAATCAAAAGACGTGCTTAGCTTTTGGTCAGCAATCACAAATGTAAAAAGTGGAACCATTTCAAAAGGTTTTGCAAGTCTAAAATGGAAAAATCTTTTATTAAAAGAGAGCATCCAAAAAGGCAAGTAGATCAGATAGAGAGCTGTGAGCAAATTTTCATGTTGACGGTGTCTCTCTGATCGATGAAACAGTTAACAAAGCAGCTTATCAGTTGGCAGCAAAGAGTGAAATATTTTGTACTGCATGAATTAATGGGAAACTCATAGAGCTTAAAGTAGACACTGGATTTAAATGCACTGTTATGTCAGCACAAATGTTTGCCAAAGTACAAGCTGGTGAGAAACTTGATTCAGCAAAGTGTGCAAAACTAGTTGTTTGTGGTGGTGGTGAAGAGATTCAAACTGATGGCACAGTAGTTCTCACATGCCATGCTGCTGGGAACAGCTATGATTTGCAGTTTTATGTAGTCAAAAGACAAGTTGCTGTCACTGTTAGGCCTCAAAGACAGTTTGAGAATAGGACTGATTTAATTTAATAAAGATGTCCACCATATAAGCCTGAACAACCACAATGGTTTTACACAGAATATTTTTAGTGAAAATATTTTAGTGAATATACTGATATTTTCAGGCTGAGCTTGACAAACTTCCAGTCACATATTCCATGAAGTTAACCCATGAAATGAGCCCAGTTGTCAGATGAGTAAGGAAGATTCTGGCAGCAATGTTGACTGGAGTTAGGACAGCCCCAGACAAAATGGTGAATTTAGGTTTAATAACCCCAGTAAAAGAAATGACTGAATGGGTATCCCCCATGGTCATAGCTCATAAGTAAAGCTCAGATGATATTGGAATATGTATTGATCTGAGAGATTTAAACAAACCTCTTAAACATCATCATCCAATCCGCACAGTGGAAGAAGTACAGTCTCATGCCAAATGCCACTATTTCTTTCAGTGTTAGATGCAAAACATTCTTTTTGGCATATTTCACTGGATCACAAATCTTCATTGTTAACCACTTTCAGTACACCATTTGGTAGATACAGATTCTTGAGAATGCCATTTAGGATAAATTCTGCCAATTAAGTATTTACCCCGGGATCACTGCAGTGGCTCTGCTGGACAGTGGCACAGGGAACTAATCTAAGGGGGTGGTGATAGCAAACACATTCTGGCTAGGCTTATAAATGACCTTGGGCAGATAGCCTAGTACTTACCTATGAACCTATGAATGTCCAATGGAACAAATGTCTTCAGGTTATCCATGTGCTATCATAGTAGATGATATTATTGTAAGGGCAATGGTGAATACGAACATGATAGAAACCTCAAGACAGTTCTTGACAATGCTCATGAAGTAAATCTTAAACTGAATCCTCAGAAATGTAAATTAAAACTGAAAGAAATTACTTATGTGGGTCATTTGTTTGCCAACTCTGGCTTACAATCAGATCTGTCTAAGCAAGCAGCAATTCTTGAGATGCCAGTTACCAGAAAATGTTACTTCTTTACAACATTTTCTAGGTATGGTCAACTATTTAGGAAAGTTCATCCCAGACCTGAGTGAGCTTTCAGCACCATTACATGAGCTGACATGTAAAAATGTAAACTGGTCCTGGTTGGAACAATACCAAAGAGCATTTGATGTTCTGAAACAGAAAACTGCCAGTCCACCCACTTTGAGATATTACGATGTTCACAAACCAGTAACTCTTTCATATGATGCTTCAAAGCATGGCCTTGGTGCAACATGTCTTCAAGAAGGCATACCAGTAGCTTATGCATCCAGAACTTTAACCAAAACTGAAATGCAGTATGCACAAATCGAGAAAGACTTTTTGGCATTAGTGCTCACATGTTTGAAGTTCAGTGATTATATGTGATTATATTTATGGCAAACCTATTCAAAAAGAGACTGATCGCCAACCTCTATTGGCATTTCTGAAAAAGCCAATACATACAACCCCAGCACATCTGCAGCGCATGATGTTAAAATCGCAAAAGTACAATTTCAATATCGTTTATACAAAAGGCAAATATTTATACCTTGTGAATGCTTTGTCAAGAGCACCCAGACAAACAACAGAACAGCATGATAATGAGAAAGCAGACTTTGAAGTCTGCTAAATGCTAAAAAGTGCATAGTCATCCCCTTTGGGAAAAACAAGGTGGCCACAAATTACCACATAGGTGGTAATCCATTAAGTACGGAAGAAGTAATTAGAGATTTGGGGACCAACATAGATAGTAATCTCTCCTTTGATAATCACGTTGCCAAAATGGTTAGAAAGACCTTCTGTATAGCCCACCTTATCACGAAAGGGTTCGCATCTAGATCAAGAGAGGTCATTGTGCCCCTCTACTCGTCACTCATCAGGCCCACAATTGAATACAATGCCCCTTTTGGGATGTACCTTACCCGACACCTGCAGCAACTGGAGAGACCCCAAAAGTACCTCACCAAGAGGATGATGTTCTACAAACAAATGTCCTATGCAGCTCGACAAAAGAAACTCCAGCTCTACTCAGTTGCTTACCGCCTACTCAGAGGCGATCTATGCCTGACGTACAAAGCCATGTCAAACCCAGAATTAATGGACATGCTCCACCTCAAAAAATCCAAGTCCCTTAGAGCTACACGCTCCAGGGACCTAAACCTCAGCACAAAAATAAATATGACATGCTGGAGGGACAGATTCATTTCCCAGAGGCTCCCCTCACTCTGGAATAGAATCTCAATTCATGTTAGACATAGCCCCTCGCTGACCTTCTTCAAGCGAAATTTGGACGCGTGGATGGGAAATCGCAAATTTACCCCTGGGATCTCCCCAGTGTCCCTGCTAGACAGAGGCACAGTAAACTAATCTTAAAAGGGTACCTTCTGTGACCTACTTTACAGAGGCACAGTAGGCTAATCTAATAGGGAGGCGGAAGCCAAATACACTCTGGCTAGGCTTATAAGGTTCATAGGTAGGTACTAGGCTATCTGCCCAAAGGCATTTATAAGCCTAGCCAGAATGTGTTGGCTTTCGCCGCCCCCTTAGATTAGTTCCCTGTGCCTCTGTCCAGCAGAGCCACTGAAGTGATCCCCAGGGTAAACTTTCTGTTTCCTATCCACTCGTCAAGGTTTCTCTTGAAGAGTCTTAGCGAGGAGCTCTGCCTAATATAGATTGGAATCTTGTTCCAAAGCATGGAAAGTCTCTGGGATAGGAATCTATCCATTCAGCACATCCTATTTATTGTTGTGGTGAGGTTTAGATCCCTAGAGCTTGTGGCTTGAGGGGATAAGGTTTTCTTTAGGTGGAGCATGTCCATCAATTCTGGGTTGGACATGGCCTTGTATATCAGGCAAAGATCACCTCTGAGTAGGTGGTATTTTGCATTGTGGTCACTTGGGTGCTGATTCAACCAAAAAAGGGCAAGAGTCATAGTATTTTGGCCTTCTATTTCAAAAGATATAGAGAAGAAAACTCTAACATGTTCAATTTGCAATAGTACTAAATCGCACCAACAAATAGAACCACTTCAGCTAAACCAGATTCCTGAATTACAATGGTCAACGGTCGCTACTGATATTTTTGAATGGAATGGTCAGCATTACTTAGTGTTAGGAGACACTTATTTGTATTGGTTTGAAATTGATCTTCTTCCTAAGTTAACGTCCAGTACTGTCATTATGAAATTGAAGAGACATTTTTCTCTCCATAGTAGTCTGCACAATGTCATATTGAACAATGGTACACAGTTTACAAGTCAGCAGTTCAAGAAATTTGCTGAGTCTTGGGACTTTGTCCATGTTACTAGTAGTCCTGAGTATCCACAGTCCAATGGATTAGCTGAGCATGCAGTGCAACGTGTGAAACATTTGTTGGAGAAATTCCAGATAGATGGTACCAATGTTTTTCTTAATTTACTCAGTCTCAGAAACATTCCTCGAGATAATTTGCTTGGTTCACCTGCTCAGAGATTGGTCCCAACAGACTAGAACAACTCTTCAGATCAGTAAACAATTGTTGATTCCAAATGTGAAGAACAGGATGGTCAAGACTCAACTTTTGAAGAAACAGTCACAAAAATTGTACTACAATAAATCCAGCAAACCTCTGAGACCATTATGACAAGGTGAGATCATGACAATGCAGACATCTAAAGGATATAACCAAGTGGGAATTATCAAACATTTTTGTGAAGAACTGAGATCTGATATCGTACAATCTGAAGGAGTGGATTTCAGAAAGAATCGAAGACGCATACCGTACTACTAGTCTATGAACCAGTGATGCCTGTACCAGACACTCTATTTTTCAGAGCAACTATACACTTGTTCAAATTCCAGAGGACAGTGTACTTTCTTCAAATAATCCTGACATAATCCCAGAAGTTCCAATTGTAAAAGAATCCCCAGAAGCTGTCCCTGTTGCTAAACCCAGTCAAAGTTTTTATGTGACCAGATCGGGTGGAATATCCAGACCCATCCGAAATACACAGTGACTTGGACATGAGTTTGAATATGTTGTTATATGCTGATGTGATATCTAGCTTGTAAAATATTTTGTTCTCCTATTTCATGTCAAACAAATTAAAGAGAGAGGATGTAGGTCATTGAGTGTATTGTACCTCGTCAGCCATTGTAACTAGATAGGGTTTGCATATAAGTTACTGAGCACATTCAAAATCAGTGCCATTTTGTACAGTCAGCCAGTGTGAATGCAGTCATGAATGGAGATGCACATCTGAGTGTGTTTGAAGTAATGATTGAATCAGTTAGCTTAAATACATTTTCTAGTTACAGTTCCTGATGTGTTTATGTACAATAAGTATCTTGAATCCATACAACACTTTATCATCTCTTTTGAATGCATGAGACAAGCAATAGTTGTGACCATTGCTTAGGTCATTGAATAGAGGTTTACCTCAGCAGTTTACAGAAAAGAAATATATACAGACACTACTGCATTATAAAAGCCATCACCTGGCAGAAGAGAAATGTGGTTAAAAGAAATTTAACAGGATATCACACCTTATTACTGTTGACAGTAGGTTTTGATAGACAATATCCTTTAGAGTTGGTTGAAAGTTTAAAGGATGAGGTGGTTAGAGGTAGGTCCAAGTTTTATAGACTGGTGTTGAAACATGGTCTTGGGATTACAGGAATTGCAGGTAGTGAAGCACTACCTTCACAGGAAAATCAGAAGGCCAGCGCTGTGAATTTAAATACCTTTCCTAGAGCATTGGCATGTAATTTCAGTAGTGCTACCAAGAAAGTTAAATCAATATTGGAGGGGAATTGGAATAACTACATTTCTACACAGAATTTGTCCTCCATTTCAGGAGACACACCAATAATGGTTTAAAGATCAGGAATCAATTTAAAATGTTTGAAAAAGGAGGTCACAGTAAAACGAATGAGTATATATCTGCAAAAGGTATGTTTAAATTTGGGGTGTGTAGCCAGTATAAGCAAAGGTGTGAATTTTACGATAGGAAATTTTCCTAAGCCTATTTATCCTAATGGGAAGTACAACTGTAATACAAACAGGGTGGTTTATCATGCACAATGTATTTCATGCTTGGCTTTTTTATGTTGGAAAAACTGAAAAAGAATTAAAAACATTAATATATCAGCATGCTTATGCTAGAAGGAAGATGAACCCCAATAATGCTTTAGTTAAGCATTCCAACAAATCTCAGGTTTTAAAAAATATATTTTTTGTGTTAGAAAAGATTTCAGACTTTGACAGGGTGTGGAATTGGTCAGTATACATGGAAAAGAGGGAATTATATTGGCAAGTGTTACTGGATTCTACAAATCTCCTTGGTATTAAACAATCAACTTTCAATTAATAGTCTACTCCTGTTGAAAAGGATGTATGTTTAGTAGTGTTTTTAATTTTAACATGGAGTACTTAGGTTACATTATGTAATTTTACAGTATGTTAATATGAAGGGGCATTATCATTTTTTATGTGTAATTTTTCATGTGAGTTTAAATTATTGGTTTTATTTACAATAGTGTTTATTTTGTTCAGCTTGAACTGGTAATCTTTAATTAGTGCGTAATGAAAGCTTTTGATTTTTGTCACTAGATAGCAGTGTTTTACTGTTATTTAAGAAAGCGTTTGAAGACTGAGTTCTGAATCTGATGGAAGTTCACATTACAGCAGTGAACAAACATGTTTATTCTTTATTAAAAATGTTACTAGTTCCTGGCACCTACAAGTGTTTGTTTTAGTTTTACCAAGTTTTGTTGCTGGATTTTGTAGGATGGTTTAATTTTTTTATCCATTGCTTGGACTATTATGTCGTAAGAGATGTTTGAACATGAGGAGTTAACATCATCTGCTCCAGTAGCTGAGACTCCTACGGCTCCTGTGGCTTGTGGTTCTCCCTTGGATCTTTCTGTGTTGATTGGTTTGATCTCTCAGTTTTTGTTGAAATTAGATGACTTTCTCCATGATAGTATGGGTGTTTCAAATAAGGATGAGACAATACAGGGTTTTGGTGGAACAGCCCGTTTTTCAAATAAACAGTGCAGTTTTCAATCTGGTTGTTTTTCCAGCATCCTTAAGAGTAATTGTGGTGATAATAGCAGGTTCCTTTAGATCTGGTTGAAAGTTTAAAGGATGTTGTGGTTAGAGGTAGGTCCAAGTTTTATAGACTGATGTTAAAACATGGTATTGGGATTACAAGAATTGTGGGTAGTAAACCAGTACCTTTCAGGAAAATGAAAAGGTCAGTGCTGGGAATTTAAATAACTTTCCTAGAGTACTGATATGTGATTTCAGTAATGCTACCAAGGAAGTTAAATCAATATTAGAGAGGAATTAGAATAACTACATTTCTACACATGGTTTGTCCAATGTTTTATGAGACAGTCCAATAACGGTTTATAGATCAGGAATCAATTTAAAAAGGATTTTTGAAAAAGGAGGTCACAGTAAGAATACTGACCATATATCTGCAAAATGTATGTTTAAATGTGGGGCATGTGCCCAGTGTAGATTAATAGGAGAAGGTGTGAATTTTATGATAGAAAGTTTTTAACTGTAACACAGGCGGGGTAGTTTATCTTGCACAGTGTATTTCATGCTTGGCTTTTTATGTTGGAAAAACTGAAAAAGCATTAAAACATGGATATATCAGCATGTTTATGCTATAAGGGAAAAGGACCCCAATTACACTTTATTTAAGCTCTCCTAGAAATGTCAGGATTTAAAATATATATATATATATTTTGTGTGTTAGAAAAGATTCTACACTTTGACAGGGGTAATTGGTCAGTATATGTTGAAAAGAGGAGATTATATTAGCAATTGTTACTGCATTGTACAAATTCCTTTGGTATTAATGATTGACTTTTGATTAATAGTCTGCTCTTATTAAAAAGGATGCATACTTAGTAGTGTTCTTAATTTTAGCATGGAGTACTTAAGTTACATTATATAATTTTACAGAGTGTTAATATATAGAGGCATCATAATTTTTATGTGTAATTTTTCATGTGGGTATAAATGATTGTTTTTATTTACTGTAGTGTTTATTTTGTTAAGTAGAACTGGTTAATGTTTAATTAGCGTTTAATGAATGCTTTTAATTTTTATCATTAAATGGCAGTATTTTATTGTTATTTAAGAAAGTGTTTGAAGAGGGAGTTTTGAATCTGATGAAGCTCACATTACAGCAATGAACAAAAGTACTTTCTCTTTATTAAAAACGTCACTAGTTCCTGGCAAGTGTGCTTGTTTTAGCTTTACAAGTTTTGTTGGTGGATTTTGTTGGTTGTCTTCAGTTTTGCAAAGCATTTCTGATTTTGCCTCATATTTACACCCTGCCCTTCAGCAAGTCACTTAAGAAGACAGTTTTGGGGCAACTGAAAATTTGGGCTAGGCTCTTCAAAGGTCCCATGGATGGCAAGTCTAGTAACTAACTACGATCCAGAGTAGTTATGGTATAAAGAAAGGAAAGTAACTGTAGTAAACGAGAGCATAACTATATCTGATTATTATTTAGCTACAAATCAGCTGGACAGCATGAAGTGTGAGTTTAATGATAATATTTTAACTATTAAGATACATTTTGAATTCTACTTCTTTTCTGTAGACACATGGGTGTGATACACACTATGTCTGGACTACAACAGTTTGTCTAGCACATAGTGTATATAAGTAAGGCTATGAGCTGTTAAAGAGCTCCTTCTTATAGTATGTGGTAAGATTTCCTCAGCCATTATTTGTCTCCTATGTGACTCTGCCAAGTTACTTCCCAAACAGTACTCCTGGGCTTCTCCTGAAAATGGACACATGTTCAGTGGGCTGTTAGCAAATGCCTTCACATAGACATTTATTAGTACTTTACTATAAGCTATTTGAGTATGAATCCCAGCATATCTGTTGTAGTTTAACAAGTTGCTAGATGTATTTTCACTAAATGTGAGTTTCAAGGGAAGACAATAATGTTTTATTTTATTTAGAAACATTGCTGTTGGTGTTTTCCTCTACAAAATTTGAAATAAGTTTTAAGTGATTTTCAAATCTCTGTGATAATTTTAAAAGTAAAGTATAAAATACTATGTACACTGACAGGTTTAAATAGTGTTTATGGTAACTGGAAGGGACAGCCAATTAACAGGATATTGGTATGGCTAAATAGAGACAATATAAGTACCAGTCCAACACAGCTGCAGGTAAAATCCACAAAACTTTAATAAACATAAGAAATAAAAGAGTATGCGCTTTCACAGTATATTCCTACCACTTCTTCAGACTGAATACTAAAGAACAACAGAGTCATTTAAATAGCACATCAATAAAACAATCAACACATCAATTAAGCATACAATGGTTAAAGTGCCAGTACATAAAAACACAAACCTATATACCAGTGTCACTGTTTCAAGGGTCTGGCTTTCAAAAAAGGTTTAAGAGAGACTACCTCATTTAAACCAGGTGGTTTATCAGCATTTAAAGATAGAATCTACTTCTGTTCAGTGGATTCAGTCCGGTTCCTAATGTCCCCTCCTCTTAAACTCTCTGAAATTATCTCAAGCACTAAGAATTTAAAATGAAGATCCATCCCATAATTAATGGCGTGCTTAGCCAGGGCATTGGTTTCTTTCCTATTTCTGATGTCTCTTTGATGTTCTAAAATTCTATCTTTTAGTTGTCTATTGCTCGTCCCAACATAAAAAGCATGACATTTAATACAATAACTAAAGTAAACTATATTAGATGTCCTGCAATCAGCATAAAAATTTGTCTCTAATTTAAAATCCATACCAGGATGTACATATTTGCAACCCGTATGAATGAACTTACATGCTGTGCAATTTCTACACTGAACAGTCCCTTTCCTATTTGATAGCTTCTCCTTATTGCAGACAGAGGTATTATAACATGAGTCTTTTCAGTGACTTGTTCTTAAAAGAAAAATGTGGAACTGTGTCTGTAACATCTTTTAGTTCATCCATGGTGCCAAGTATAGCCCAATTTCTCATAATAATGTCACAAACACCCTGTACATCCGAAGAATATGTTAGAGGAAATCTAATCACCTCTTGTCTATCTTTAACCTCAGCGGTTTCGGTAATAGCACTATCTGCATAATAGGGTCTACATTTACCCTCTCTCTCTTTAAAAGCTTCTTTAATACATTCATTAAGATCTACTTCTTTATACCCTCTGTTAACTGTTAAGAAACTCCATTTTTAGGGACTCTAATGCTGCTACCAGTAGTTCTTCATCATTATGTAGCCTCATAGTTCTATATACTTGTCCCTTAATGACATTTCAAGTGGCATGTCTCGGATGCATGGCTGCTTTTATGCAACAAGTTATTTTTCCTGGTAGGTTTCCTATAAATAGTTGTGACCATATGTGCTAGTTCTACTTTGTTGACCTTGACGTCAAGAAATTCAATTTCATCACATGAAAATTTATACTTTACCTTAAAAGTACAGTTGATTGTTGCAAGTAATCTATAAACTCTACCAGTCTGCGGTCCCTTTCCATAGCAGAAAGACATCGTCCACAAATCCACACAATATGATGAGAAAAGCCATCAGCTTGTAGTAGTACACCCCTCTCCCATTGTACTAGTGCCAGGTTGGCATAGCTGTTGGCACAAGCTGTGCCCATAGCTACACCAACCTTCTGTGCAAAAAACTGTTCTTCAAATAGGAACACATTGTTCTCTAACACAAGTTCTAATAATGCACGCAATAATTCAGTTTTAGCAGTGGAAAAACAACAATTGGTACACATAAACTTCCTAATATTTTCTATGCCCCATTGATTAGGAATCACTGTAAAAAGCGATTCTATATCCATCGTCACTAGGAGATATTCAGTATCCAGGTTGGAAGTAATCACATACAACTTCTGCAAAAAGCTACTAGTGTCTTTCAAGACCATCGCACATGTATCAAGTAAGGGATGCAGGTTTTTTTCAATAAAAATCGAAAGTGGCTCAGTCACCCAACCTTTCCCAGATACTATGGGGTGCATGGGTGGAAGTGTTGGGTTTTTGTGTACCTTGGGTAAACCATAGATAATTGGTATGAGGGGTTGCTTAACTTCAAAATACTGAAACAGTTTCTCATCGATCATACCAGTCATTAACAAGTCAAATATAAAAAATGATACTTTTTCTATAATCCCATTAACTATGGACTTGGTAATGCAAGCATATGTAGTCTCATCACGTAACAGTTTACCCATCTGTTCTACATACAAATCCCTATCCAAGATCACTATTCCACCTCCTTTGTCTGCCAGTCTAATCTGTATAGATTTCATGTCTCTCAATTCAGTTAAGGCAATATGTTCATCTTTAGTCACGTTATGAAACCTGCTCTTTTTCCAATATGCTTGTCTTTAGTCACGTTATGAAGCCTGTTCTTTTTCTTACATTCAAACTCATCCCTTAACTGCTTTTCACATAACTCAACAAACATTTCTATTCTTGCATTAGGTGGTGGAATAAATGTACTAGGTTTCTTTAAACAGTCCAAATGATTATTACTAGTATCTTTAAACATTGCTTTCAGTGTCAAAGTTCTACCAAAGCATCTTAATTCAGTTAAAACATCTGTTAAAGCGGCTTCTCTGGCTGGAACAAAAGAGGCCCTTATTCAAGAGAGTTAGCTGTGCTTCATTTAATTCCACTGAGGAGATAATAACCAAGTTATTTACTTCCGTTTGTGTGGCCCCATTAAGTTCCCATTCTCTGTATTGTTTGGTAAATGCTGCAGGATCCCCTTTCTACCTCGGCTCTGCGATCTGCTTCTGATATGAAAAGGGGTCTGCAGCTGAAAAGATATCGAAGGTAGCAGTTTTAGTCCCATAATTGAAGAAACAGGCTCAGAGGAGCTCCCATTGTCCCCAGAAGGAGACTTCCTTTTCTTATGTGCTTGCTGTGTTGGTGTTCCATCTCCATGCTGCTGTAACTGCTCAGATCTGCTTCCGGTCAACTGAGATTATATTACAGGCATATCTGTTGCCGTCTCCACTACTGGAGGTGTGTCCGATGCCGTGATGTTATTGGCTGAACCAAAACAGGGTTCTAAGGACTGCTGCAAGCCTTCCGTATTCTTTGCCATAGTAGAATTACTCTTACTCCAAGTGAAAACATTACCACTTGAAAAGTCCTTAATATCACGCTGCAGCTTTTTAGTTTTAGTAAACTGCAGCCTCTTCACGTACGACAATATATTATCATATAAATTATCCATCTTGTCACAAATAATTTCCGCTGAAAAGATGTTAAATATTTCATTCTGTAATCTGAGAATTTGCTTCTGCAACTCTTTCTCTTCAGGAAGAAAGAATTCTTTGAGCAATTGTAAATATCCTGAGCTAGCTTGCTGAAGAAGCAGTATGAATATACTCTGAAAGGGCTTACTCTTTTATTTCTTATATTTATTAAAGTTTTATGGACTTTACCTGCAGCTGTGTCGGACTGGTACTTATATTGTCTCTATCTGGTCCTTTTTGAAAGTACTATTCCTTATTCTCTCTTTGACTATTGTGTTTAAGATTTTTATTTGCTTGGTTGTGAGAGAAACATGGCCGAAGGTAATGAGGTTGAGCTAGACTGTAATCCTGTCAGAAGAGCTCCCTCTGCTAATAAAATGTCCTTTGAGTGTTTTAATAATATTATGGAACTGGCTGTGACTTCACTGTTGAACAACAATATAACTCTACAACAAACGGGAGAGATGGGTACAGATGAAGAATATCTGTACTTTATTGTCAAATATAAGGAGCTGGAAAATAAACTGTTTAAATATAAAAGGCTGCAGTGGCAGCGCTTCCATCTGGAGGCCTCCCTTAAGTATAAAGTCATTCCTAGAGGACTCAGGACCCTTAATATGTCGACGTACGAAATTTATATCCAGATCTACTTGCAAAATGGCAATCTTTTAATTTGCAAGCTAGCTCAGGATATTTACAATTGCTCATAGAATTCTTTCTTCCTAAAGAGAAAGAGTTGCAGAAGCAAATTGTCAGACTACAGAATGAAATATTTAACATCTTTTCAGCAGAAATTATTTGTGACAAGATGGATACTTTGTATGATAATATACTGTCGTACGAGAAGAGGCTGCAGTTTACTAAAACTAAAAAGCTGCAGTGTGATATTAAGGACTTTTCAAGTGGTAATGTTTTCACTTGGAGTAAGAGTAATTCTAATATGGCAAAGAATCCGTAAGGCTTGCAGCAGTCCTTAGAACCCTGTTTTGGTTCAGCCAATAACATCACGACATCAGACACACCTCCAGTAGTGGAGATGACAATAGGTATGCCTGTAATACAATCTGCTCAGTTGACCAGAAGCGGACCTGAGCCGTTACAGCAGCATGGAGATGGAACGCCAACACAGCAAGCACATAAGAAAAGGAAGTCTCCTTCTGGGGACAATGGGAGCTCCTCTGAGCCTGTTTCTTCAATTATGGGACTAAAACTGCTACCTTCGACATCTTTTCAGCTGCAGACCCCTTTTCCCATCAAAAGCAGATCGCAGAGCCGAGGGAGAAAGGGGATCCTGCAGCATTTACCAAGCAATACAGAGAATGGGAACTTCTTGGGGCCACACAAAGGGAAGTAAATAACTTGGTTATTAATATCTCCTCAGTGGAATTAAATGAAGCACAGCTAACTCTCTTGAATAAGGGCCTCTTTTGCTCCAGCCAGAGAGGTCGCTTTAACAGATGTTTTAATTGAATTAAGACTCTTTGGTAGAACTTTGACACTGAAAGCAATGCTTAAAAATACTATTAATAATCATTTGGACTGTTTAAAGAAACCTAGTACATTTATTCCACCACCTAATGCAAAAATAGAAACGTTTGTTGAGTTATGTGAAAAGCAGTTAAGGGATGAGTTTGAATGTAAGAAAAAGAACAGGTTTCATAACGTGACTAAAGACGAGCATATTGGAAAAAGAGCAGGTTTCATAACATGACTAAAGATGAGCATATTGGAAAAAGAGCAGGTTTCATAACATGACTAAAGATGAGCATATCGTCTTAACTGAACTGAGAGACATGAAATCTATACAGATTAGACTGGCAGACAAAGGAGGTGGAATGTTGATCTTGGATAGGGACTTGTATGTAGAACAGATGGGTAAACTGTTATGTGATGAGACTACATATGCTTGCATTACCAAGCCCATAGTTAATGGGATTATAGAAAAAGTATCATTTTTTACATTTGACTTGTTAATGGCTGGTATGATCGATGAGAAACTGTTTCAGTATTTTGAAGTTAAGCAACCCCTCATACCAATTATCTATGGCTTACCCAAGATACACAAAAACCCAACACTCCCACCCATGCACCCCATAGTATCTGGGAAAGGTTGGGTGACTGAGCCACTTTCGATTTTTATTGAAAAAACCTGCATCCCTTACTTGATACATGTGAGATGGTCTTGAAAGACACTAGTAGCTTTTTGCAAAAGTTGTATGTGGTTACTTCCAACCTGGATACTGAATATCTCCTAGTGACGATGGATATAGAATCACTTTTTACAGTGATTCCTCATTAGTGGGGCATAGAAAATATTAGGAAGTTTATGTGTACCAATTGTTGTTTTTCCACTGCTAAAATTTAATTATTGTGTGCATTATTAGAACTTGTGTTAGAGAACAATGTGTTCCTATTTGAAGAACATTTTTTTTGCACAGAAGGTTGGTGTAGCTATGGGCACAGCTTGTGCCAACAGCTATGCCAACCTGGCACTAGTACAATGGGAGAGGGATGTACTACTACAAGCTGATGGATTTTCTCATCATATTTTCTGGTATTCTAGATTTGTGGATGATATATTTCTGCTATGGAAAGGGGCAGCAGACTGTCTGGCAGAATTTATAGATTACTTGCAACAATCAACTGCTTTTTTTAGGTTTACGTATACATTTTCGTGTGATGAAATTGAATTTCTTGACATCAAGGTCAACAAAGTAGAACTAGCACATATGGTCACAACTATTTATAGGAAACCTACCAGGAAAAATAACTTGTTGCATAAAAGCAGCCATGCATCCGAGACATGCCACTTGAAATGTCATTAAGGGACAAGTATATAGAACTATGAGGCTACATAATGATGAAGAACTACTGGTAGCAGCATTAGAGTCCCTAAAAATGGAGTTTCTTAACAGAGGGTATAAAGAAGTAGATCTTAATGAATGTATTAAAGAAGCTTTTAAAGAGAGAGAGGGTAAATGTAGACCCTATTATGCAGATAGTGCTATTACCGAAACCGCTGAGGTTAAAGATAGACAAGAGGTGATTAGATTTCCTCTAACATATTCTTCGGATGTACAGGGTGTTTGTGACATTATTATGAGAAATTGGGCTATACTTGGCACCATGGATGAACTAAAAGATGTTACAGACACAGTTCCACATTTTTCTTTTAAGAACAAGTCACTGAAAATACTCATGCTATAATACCTCTGTCTGCAATAAGGAGAAGCTATCAAATAGGAAAGGGACTGTTCAGTGTAGAAATTGCACAGCATGTAAGTTCATTCATACGGGTTGCAAATATGTACATCCTGGTATGGATTTTAAATTAGAGACAAATTTTTATGCTGATTGCAGGACATCTAATATAGTTTACTTTAGTTATTGTATTAAATGTCATGCTTTTTATGTTGGGACGAGCAATAGACAACTAAAAGATAGAATTTTAGAACATCAAAGAGACATCAGAAATAGGAAAGAAACCAATGCCCTGGCTAAGCACACCATTAATTATGGGATGGATCATCATTTTAGATTCTTAGTGCTTGAGATAATTTCAGAGAGTTTAAGAGGAGGGGACATTAGGAACCTAACTGAATCCGCTGAACAGAAGTGGATTCTATATTTAAATGCTGATAAACCACTTGGTTTAAATGAGGTAGTCTCTCTTAAACCTTTTTTGAAAGCCAGACCCTTGAAACAGTGACACTGGTATATAGGTTTGTGTTTTTATGTACTGGCACTTTAACCATTGTATGCTTAATTGATGTGTTGATTGTTTTATTGATCTGCTATTTAAATGACTCTGTTGTTCTTTAGTATTCAGTCTGAAGAAGCAGTTGAAATATAGTGTGAAAGCGCTTACTCTTTTATTTCTTATTTTTATTAAAGATTTATGGACTTTACCTGCAGCTGTGTCGGACTGGTACTTATATTGTCTCTATTTGATCCTTTTTGAAAGTACCATTCCTTATTCTCTCTTCGACTGTTGTGTTTTTTAAGATACTGGTATGGCTGTTGGGGGCCTGATTCATTACCCTGCATAGAGCCCCATTGTCCATTGGCTCTGATGACTCTGAAGGTGTGTGCTGTAACAATATAGCATTATTAGCCATTCAGGTAGGTCAGATTTGTACTGAGTGATGTCAGAAGGAATAACTATTCTTGATGACACAGATGACATAGGGAGGTCAAAAATGAGATGCAGGTGTCCTGCAACCATGTAAGCCCCCATCCCAAAAAAAACAGTATATTGTATGCAGTAATATTTCTGATTTCTGTATGACTTGCGGGTAGTTGAACAAAGTTACTACAATATTTATACCACTGTCTTTTATTATTTTGCTTTATTCATTGCACTAAAGAATATAATTCTTTATTAGGCCTGGATTGTGCAATATAGTCTAAACACGTTGCATTTTAGTAATATATTTTGTAGTACCTTCTTTAAATCTAATATAATCTAATGTAATCTATGGCATCCAGCAACTGCAAAGGGGTTAACATTTTTCAGGTCATCTTGTCTGCATTATTTGGAGTGATAATCAGAACAGTATGAGATTTGGCATCCATTATGTGGTGATCATTCTTATATAATACTGTAATACAGTCTTCTCTACAATATCGGATTACAAAGGATTTCTGCATTTAGTTAAAAACTGTTATTCTGTTGGACTTTCAAAATGGCTGCACATTGATCAACAACTTAATTTCAACTCGCCTGGCGTGAAAAAAGAAAGTGAGAAATAAGAGCTACCAATTCTGCGTGCTTGAGTAAAATTCAGTTACTGGCTAGTAAGTACACTGTCTGGATGCCAGCAAAGAAAATATTTAGATAACCTGAAATAAAATCAACTGCAAAAGGTGAAGAGAAAAACTTTACTGATAAGAATCCTACAGCTAGCTGTTAAACAAAAAGCAGTCAAGGCTTCAGCTTCAGTGCAAGAGATTGCTTCCAGTAATTTACATGAAAAATAAATCAAATGCACTCAGAGGTGATTAAAATATAATAAGCTTTAACTAGTTAATCAGATGAAATGATAAAACTGCAAAAATCAGAGGATGACATACTCAGAGGTGATCTCTGCCTAACATACAAAGCTATGCCAAACCCAGAGCTGTTGGACATGCTCCACTTAAAGAAATCCCAATCCCTCCGAGCTACATGCTCTAGGGACCTAAACCTCGTCACCACAATAAACAGAACATTCCGGAGGGATAGATTCCTGTCCCAGAGACTTCCCATACTCTGGAATAAACTACCTATCTATATCAAACAAAGCTCCTCATTAGCACTCTTCAAAAAATGAAGACAAACAGTTCACTGTGCTCCAGGCATAAAAAAAGCAAATTTATCCCGGAATCAGGGAATGTCAAGAGGCAGATGTGAGATTCAACCTGCTGTATCCAGCTGTCTTCAGAATATTTTTTTCCTGGAGGATAAAATGTATTTTTGATGCAGAACAGGCTAAAAAGGAAATACAAAATCTATCCAAAAAAGGTGAGCTAACAAACAGAAGGGGAATCCGCTTCTCATTCTCCTGACAATAAAGCTCATAGAGAGACTTTGCTAAGGAAACCTTTGCCAATTTTCCAAAGAAAAACGCTTGAGAGAAAAAAAAACACAGGAGTAGGTTAGAAGAATCAGGAGTACCTTAGACTTGAACCAGAGTCTGGTGTAGGGAGATGGAGATGAACAGGAAGAAGACCAGCAACAATGAAATTGGTGAATAAATGTGACATTATAACGCATCAATTAGTGAATAAATGTGACATTATAAAGCATCAATTAGTGAATAAATGTGACATTATAAAGCATCAATTAGTGAATAGATGTGACATTATAAAGCATCAATTAGTGAATAAATGTGACATTATAAAGCATCAATTAGAGAATAAATGTGACATTATAAAGCATCAATTAGTGAATAAATGTGACATTATAAAGCATCAATTAGTGAATAAATTTGACATTATAAAGCATCAATCACATCTGTGAAATAAGTGGCTGAGAAAGATCAGACTTGTTGACTTTGTTGAACTTGTGGGTGGACTGTGAAATATATACCCCACTTTATGTCATTGATTAGCACACTAAAAGGAAAAAAAGTAACTATAAGTAAAACATTTTTGTTTTTTAACATTTGCATAAAACAATTCATGATATAAACTGCATATTATATAATAAAGCAACCTTGCTTTAGTCAGGGGGATTTTAAATGTGGAGGTGGGGGAGTCTTCAGTAACTGTTGTGTGTGATAAAGATATTTAAGTAAACAAGTACTTTTTTAATTGCAAGCAATATAGTCTTTACAATGTAATAAGAGAAGAAAGGCTGAAGAAAGCTCATATGCTGTCATCTTGGGGTGCTGGGGTGGAATATGGGGTGTAAAAGTGCACTGATTATATTATATGCAGAGATGAGACATTTTCACTTATATTTGCAGAGGTGAATGTCTGAATTAATGCCTCTGGCTTAATCTATAAACAAGTGTTTCTGTAAGTAATCAGACTTGAAAAATTACACAAAATGAGGAAAGTGATGAGAATTGTTAAGTTTCTTGAATATGCGATTATATTAACTTGTTTTTCTTCATTGGCAAATGTTCAGTAGGAGTCAAGCCTGCAGCCGAAAGCATTCTGTTCTGTGCTGAGTGATACTGACATAGACTCTTTCACGCATCTGCAGAGCTGTGTTTTTTTTTTTGTTTGTTTGTTTCTTTCTTTCCTGTCATTGCTGACTACATTTTCATGGAGATGAGCTGCAATCTACCTGAGGAAAACTTTCCTGGAGTCTATTTGAGATAAACACGTCCAAGCAAAGATCCTAAATCCTCTAGACTTTGCTGCATATTTGGGAGCCATACACATATCTTCCATTGTTTCTTTATGAACTGGATATCCACTCTCTCTTTCCAAGCCTATCTAACCTCATCTGATTGATTCCTATAATTACTGTGCAATATTTTTTTATGTCCTGCAAATTAACCCTTTTTAAACAGCAGCTTCTGTTCTAGATTCTACCAAGAACTCTACCAAATCAGGTCTTTCATTTAGGATCTTCCTAGTCCATTCTTATTGCTTACACTCTGCTATCAGTCTCTAGCCTGCAGTCCACATGTATTATTGACCTCTTCCCATTCTATTACCATTCCCTCTGTAATTATTTGATCCTAATACCTTGGTTCATTTGCCAGATTTTCTCAATTAAATTCCATCCTCCTCTTGCCTATTCTCTGTACCCCTAATTGCAGTCATCCCTACTGGCATAAATTCCTTTCCTCCATTCCCATGTTGCCTTGCTTCTTAGAATACTGTCTGCTACTTTACGACTAAAATATCATATATGGTTATTGTTATACTCCTTAAGGATCTCCATCCAAAAAACCCAGTCTCTCCTTATTTCTTGAGCCCCCCGCCCCGTTTCTTCATCATTCCTTTCCAATTTGAATTGTAGTTTTCTGCTTTTGATATATATATATATATATATATATATATATATATATATATATATATATATATATATATATATGTGTGACTTAACTGTGTAGCTGTGAAATAGCCTTTCAAATCAGGTAATCCCATGCCACCTTTTTCTACTAGAAGAATCAGCTTATCCCACTTAAATCTTGCTCTGTTCCCCTCCCAAATAAAATCCTTTAATTCTTTATAAACTACCATCCACAACTACTCCTCTGGTTGATAAGAATATGCCTGATCTGTGTATAAATTTAAAAGGAATAAAAACATTTTCATTGCTTGTATCTTGCTATCCATATTGATAAAACAGAGCTTTTGGTTTCTCAGTTTTTATATTATCTTTTTAGACCCTTCCTTTTTACCCTATAATCATAAACACTTCATTTTATCAGGTCCCCATAAATATGGGTGTTGCTGAACAAATTTGTATGTGAGTGCATACTTTATAACTATTGCCTTTATTATATCTTCATTAATTTTGTTTCCTGAAATGACTTGAAATGGTCTCAGAATGTTCCACAACATTGTAATGTCTTTTTTCTCGTTTTATCAGGTACAAAATAACATCATCTGGAAATAAAAAAACTTTTCTAGATTAGCATACCAATTATATCCTAGAATTTCTGAGTCTCTTATTGTCTTTGGCAATGGTTCAAAATATAACACAAATAACAAAGGGGAAATAAGACAACCCCTCCTGGTTCCTCAGTTCAATCAGAACTTATTGCAGAGGACCACTCCACTCTCATTTTTGCCTTTGATCCCTCATATATCCTCCTAGTTAACTTTATACTTTTATCAGGGAAATCAAATCCTTCCACTGCCCTGCTCACAAAGTCCCAGCTTACTCTGTCAAATGCTTTCTCTGCATCAAGATTCACCAACAACAATGGTATTTTCTTACATTCTGCTTCCCTCTGGATTATCAACGTTCTGCTAATGTTATCAGATGTTTGCCTCCCCTCCACAAAACCACACTGATCCATATCTGTCAATTTTGGCATCACATTGGTCATTGTTTTAGTCATTACAGACATAAACATTTGATAATTGTCACTTGTCTAGTCAGGATAATAAATAATTGTCCTGTTGTTCTTAGCTTTAGGCCTCAACAAACTGGAACTAATAGACAATGTTGTTCTGGTTTGCCTGGATAGAAGTCTCTGAGCAGGTGAGGCAAGTATATCGTCACAGGGTATGCTTCTGAGATTAAATTCAAAAAGACATCAGTATTATCACATTTTGACTTCTCAAATAATTGCTTTGCACTCTGTACTGCACGTTCAGCTAGTTCATTTGACTGTGGATATTCTGGACTAATAGTAATATGTACAAAGTCCCATTCTTTCATAAATATTTGAAACAACTGACTGGTAAACTGCGTACCATTGTCAGAAATAAATTTGTGTGGACTACCATGGACTGATGAGCTGAGAAATCATACAAAGACTGATCCAATTTTCAACTTGGTGATAGCAGTAGATGTTAGGTTAGGTAGTAAATCAATCTCAAACCAGTTTGAATAAGAGTCTACCAATACTAAGTAATCCTGATTATTCCAGTTGAATATATCGGTGGCTACTGTTGACCAAGGTATTTCGGGAATGTGACTTAGCTAAAGTGTTTTTTTTTTTTTTGCAAATGTGGTTTAGTACTATTGCATACTGAACAAGAAAAAAGTACTTTAGCTATGTCTTTTACTAGATAAGGCCAAAATACTAGTTCTCTTGCCCTTCTTTTGGTAGATTCAGAACCTGGGTGACCATAATGCAAAATCTGGATATATTCATGTTATAAGGAAGCAGGAACAACAATTTTCGGACCTTTGAAAATAATGCCATTTTCCATCAAGATCTCATCTCTGTAAGGATCAAAAGTTTGCACTTCAGGTGGTACACTAGATTACTTTGACAGCCGTCCAATTCTAAGGAAAATAAGTTTTCACTTCAGATGGTACACTAGATTGCTTTGATGGCAATCCAACATTAATGTAGTGGTTGAGCTTTTGCAAAATTGGATCAGTCTTTGTATGATTTCTCAGCTCATCAAGTCTCATGGTAGAAAAAATTATGTACTTCCATGATGTCAAAGTCAAAATTCTCTGCATGAAGTTGTTCCATTGTATTTGTATTATATCAGCCAGATAAAGAAGTTTGCCTTTTGTATAGACCATTTTGAAGTTGTACTTTTGCAATTTGGGCATCATTCTTTGTAATCTTGCTGGAGCTGAATGCACAAGCTTTTTTAGAATAGCAACTAGAGGTTGGTGATCACTTTCAATCTGAATAGCTCGATCATAGACTTAATCATGAAACTTTGAACATGCAAATACTGTTTCCAAAAATTCTTTCTCAATTTGAGCATATTGCATTTCAGTTTGGGTAAGAGTTCTAGATGTAAAAGCTACTGGCCTGCCTTCTTGAAAAATAACTTTGCCAAGACCAAATTTTGAAGCATCACAGGAAAGAGTTACTGGTTTATTGACATCATAGTATCTTAATGTAGGTGGGGTGGCAATTTTCTGCTTAAGGTCTTCAAATGCCTTCTGGTGCTGTTCTAACCAAGACCATGTGACATTTTTGCACATCAGCTCTCTTAAAGGTGCTGTCAACTCACTGAAGTCTGGTATAAACTTGCTAAATATTTGACCATACCAAGAAAACTTTGCAGAGCCTGAACATTATCTGGTGCTGGAATCTCAAGAATGGCTGCTTGCTTTGATGGGTCTGGTCTCAAGCCAGCACTAGTAAATAAATGACCTGCATGTGTAGTCTGAATTTGCACTTCAGAGGATTGAGCTTTAAGTTCGCATCATGTGCTCTGCCTAGAACTTTCTTAAGGTTTCTGTCATGCTCTGCTTCACCATTGCCGCCAACCAATAAATCATATACTATTATGGCATAAGGATAACCTGAAAAAAATTGCTCCATTGCATGCTGGAAGACTTCACTTGCAGAATTTATTCCAAATGGCATCCTGAGGAATCTATAGCTGCCAAATAGGGTACTGAAAGTAGTCAGTGATGAGGATTTGCAATCAAGCATCACTTGCCAAAATTAACTTTTTGCATCCAAGACAGAAAAAATAGTGGCATTTAGTATTAGGGCTGTGACTTCCTCGACTGTATGCATTGGATGATGTGGTCTCTTTAATGCTTTGTTCAAATCTCTTTGGCCAATACATATTCTGATTTCATCTGAGCCTTTTTTTGTGGGCTGCTACCATAGACAACACCCATTCAGTTGGTTCTGTAACTGGACAAATTACACCTTGCTGCATCATTTTATCCAACTGAGCTTTGACTTTATCCTGCATAGCTATTGGAACTTTTCTTGCTGGTCTCACTACTGGACTGACCTCTGGGTCTAACTTCATGGAATACACAACTGGAGGTTTGCCCAACTTGTCATTGAAAATATCAGCATACTCTGAGAAAATAGCTTCAGTAAAATTGGAACTAAGATATAGGTTCATAGGTTCATACTAGGCTATCTGCCCAAGGGCATTTATAAGCCTAGCCCATAGTTATGTGGCTTTCGCCACCCCTTTAGTTTGAATAAAAACTATGCCTATCATTTTTCTGTGCCTCTGTCAAGCAGTGACACTGAAGTAATCCCTGGGGTATATCTGCGATCTCCCATCCATTGGTCAAGATTCCTCTTGAACAAGGCCAGCGAGGTGCTCTGCCTCACATGTACCGGGATTTTGTTCCACAGCATAGGGAGTCTCTGGGTGATGAATCTGTCCCTCCAGCACGTTCTATTTATAACCGTGTCAAGGTTTAAGTCTCCCGCCCTTGTGGTTCTGAGGGATCTAGATTTTTGAGGTGAAGCATATTCATCAAATCTGGGTTTGACATGGCCTTATATGTCAGGCACAGGTCACCTCTGAGCAAGCGGTATGAGACTGAATAAAGCTGGAGTTCTTTCAGTCGGGCAGCATAAGACATATTTTTGAGACCCTTTATCCTTTTGGTGAGGAACTTTTGGGGCCTTTCAAGCTGCATCAGGTGTCTGGTCAGATACATTCGAGCGGGCATTGTACTCAATCATAGGTCTAATGAGTGATGAGTACAGGGGACGATGACCTCCCTTGATCTAGATGTGAATCCCTTCATGATCAGGTGGGCGATATAGAAGGTTTTCCTAACTACTTTAGCAACATGAGTGTCAAAGCGAAGACTACTGTCAACTTGGGTCCCCAGATCCCTGATGACTTTTCTGTGCTCAGTGGATTGTCACCTATATGGTAGCTAGGGGTAACCTTGTTTTTCCCGAAGGGTATGACTATGCATTTTTGGCGTTTAACTTCAGGCCATGGCTCTGGCACCAGTTATCCGTTTCTGTGAGGCCCTTCTGGAGGATATCTGTGTCAGATGTGTTTTCGACTATGGCCCAGTTTGCAGTCATCTGCAAACTTTGTCAGCCATAACCCTCCTGTGTTTGCTTGTACTTCAGAAAGTAGATGCCGAACAAGAGTGGACCCAGGACTGAGCCCTGTGGGACACCACTTGTGACAGGCTTTGAGTCTGACATGGCTCCAGCAACTCTGACCCTGTGGGTTCTGTCGCTTAGCCAGTTTGCAACCCATCTTGTGATGTATGGGTTTACATTCAAGCTGATGAGTTTTTCGATGATACCTGAGTGGGGTATTGTGTCGAAGGCCTTTGCCAGGTCGAGGTAGGCTGTATGGACTGCCTTTCCCTCATCAATGGCCTTGGTGACTGTCTCGAAAAAGTCAACCAAGTTTAAGAGGCAGGATCTGCCTTTGACAAAGCCAAACTGGGTTGGATCCAAAGTCTGCAAGTTCCCTATGTCTTTATTTATGAGTTCCATTATGATCCTCTCCATGGCTTTGCAGATAAGGCTTGTCAAGCTAATGGGGCGGTAATTTCCAGGGTCTGTGGAGGCACCGCCCTTATGAAGTGGGACCACAGTCGCCGTCGCCACTCCTTGGGTACGTATCCTGAGGTGAGGCTAAGATTAAACAGCTGTCCTAACTGTGGGTTTAATTCCTCATTGAGTTCATGAAGCACACAGCCGGGGACACCATCCGGTCCCATGGATGCTGTGTTTTTGCCTTAGTGAGGGCAGTTCTCACCTGGGCGTTGGAGATGTTTGGGGGCTACAATCCTCTGGAATAGATATCTCTCCTTTTGGGGGAGGGGAGAAGTTTGCACTGAACCTGTCAGCCAGTATGTTAGCAATGTGTGTAGGTTCAGTAATTTTCACATCATTTTGAACTAATTCTGAGCATATCTGGGAGTTTCCTCCTAGGTTTCTAACATAGCTAAAGAAGGCCTTATGATTGTCTTTAGAGTCCTTGGCGATTTTTCTCTCAAAATTTGCCTTGGATGATTTTATGAGAGCTCTTAGTTTTTTACTTATAATGATCAAAGGTGTCTTACCTTTCAAGGATTTTGCTCTATCTTGTAGTAGCTTCCTCCTTTTGTTGTAGAGCTTGTTTATGGCTGGGGTCCACCAGACTGGACGCTTGCCTTTGGTACAGAGAGTCTTAGTTTTGTTTGGGATTGCCTGATCCATGCAGTCCTGTAGGTGCTGGTAGAAGGCATTTGTAAGTGATTCAGCGGTTTGAGTAATGTTTACCACTGGCTCAGGAGCCTTAAAGGAGACCACACTAGTTTTTAGAAGTGTGAAATCAGCTTTTGAGAAGTTTTTCACTGTGGTCTTTTTTGTTTCAGGTGGGGGCGGGATGAGGACCTCCAGCGAGATTAGTTTATGATCTGATCTCACCAGTGAAGGGTATACTTCCGGTGTTGAACATTTTGATCCCATGTTCATGATGATGAGATCAAGTATGTTTTCACCTCTTGTGGGGATGGTGACTAGTTGTTCCATGGCATTTGAGTTTATGAACTCCAGGAATCTTTGGGTTAGAGTGTTCGGGCTTGAGTAGTGTTCCCAGTCTATATTAGGGTAGTTGAAGTCACCTAGTATGATGGTGTTTGGAGATACATTTATCCCCTCCAATGTTTTCAGGAAGGCCATGTGAGGTTCCTGAGTTTGAGAGGGTGGCCTGTAACATGCTACAAATTGCAGAGCAGTCTTGCCTATGGTTAATTGCACCTGGATGGTCTCCGATGCATCGTGCGTTGCCACCAACCTTGAGGTGTGGGTGTCCTTTATGAATATGGACACCCCTCCTTTCTTGGTGTTGTCCGGATTTTGGGACCGGGCGTATGATATGAGGTGAAACCTGTTAGTGCTGGGGTGCTCTCAGGAGCCTTGAACCAGGTTTCTGTCACAGCACAGACATCGATGTTCTCCATATTGAGAAGGGCCTCGAGTGCGTGCATCTTGAGATTGAGACTTCTGGCATTGAGCAGCATTACCCTTAGTTTTTTCCTTTTGGTGTTCTAGGGTGGTAGGTTTAGAATTTGAGCCTTGCCTAAAAGGCACTATGGGGTGGCAAGAGCCTTTGCCAATATCCGGAAGCCCAGGGTGACAGGTGCAAGCCGTCCCTTGCGAACAGCGTGGCTTGTCCAGCATGTCATCCCAGGCAGACAGACATTGGATCCCCTTTGAATGACACCAGAATTTAAGCCAATTATTAAAGCTGATCATCTTATCACTGTATTGTGGCATCATTCTAGGTGAAGGTAGGATACTGCTCAAGGTCAGGGTCATACCTGCCTGGGCTACATAATCAGAGAGCTCCTCGGCGTCCCTTTTCATGTAGTCCAAGGAGGTGCGTCTCAGGTCGTTGACACCAGCGTGGACAATGACTGAGTCGTGCTTGTACCTGCTGTTGAGAGACCTGAGTGCTTGCGTTATGTGGCGGATTCTAGTGCCCGACAGGCAGCTTACTGTGACCTTCTCCTTACTCAGTCTGGTGAGCGGGACGTCAGTGTGTCTGACTATGGAATCACCAATGACAAGTGTGTCTGGCATTTTGTTTGGCCTTAAGGGCTGTGACTGTTTGACACTCTGACTGTGTGGTCTATGTGTTGCATGTGTTGGGTCGTGAGGTGGTAGTTGTTTGGGTGTCTGCTTTGGTGGCCTCTGCTGTTTTGGTAAATTTTGACCAGAGCCTCCGAGTATGTCTTTGTGTGAGTATGTGTATGATTTGAAGTTGTGATGGTACCATGTGTGACTGGGTATGTATTGTGTGTGGTTGCCTTCTCCTCCTGTCTGGTCTTGCCAGTCCTATGTTGAGAGAGCTCAGCCTCCAGTTTGGCCGTATAGTTGCATCTCTCACATGTATTTGTGTTTTGTGGGAGAAGGAGAGGATTGTCTGTGTACATGAGGCAATTGTAACATTGCCTCAATATTCCCAGGTTCACCAGTTGAGCTGGAGAGGACACTAGCAACTGATCCTCGACATACTAGAAGTAGTAGATAAAGAACTTTCAAAGGACTCCGGGGAAGTGGGTTTTGGGCTGGTGGGGTACTATCTATAATAAGAGTGCTTTATCAAGGTGCAAGTACTGTAGGAGTAAGTGCTAGGCTTTACAGATAGAGAATAGTCTACTTGGGAATCAAGTAGAGATGAACTTTTCAGTTATAGGATATGCTGGTTAGATCAGCAGTACAGTTTAGCGTGTTTTATAGCAGGGGCTGAAGGGAGCTAGGAATTGGCCCAAAACGACCAATGGACTACTAGTTTCTGGCTGAAACTTCACCAAATCGGACAAAAGGCGCTCAGTGCTTCCCACTCCCACTGGTAAGCAAAGAAACTTCCCTCCTTCCTAATAAGGCAATGGATCAGTAACAGGAACTAAAACAAAGCCCAGGGATCAGCAACTCTGAAACTGGACTACTCTAGTTCAGTAAAGTGGGAAAACAAGAGATTTTTTGTTTTATTACAGAGATAAGGAAAAAACAGACAGTAAATGCTATAAATGCTGTAAATCGGCTAGCACTTTAGTGTGTAGCCTACAGAAACAATTTGCAACAATTAGTAACTTAAAGTGCAATAAACAGTGTAAAATGCAGAAATCACTTAAAGTAGCAGTAAAACAGGCGAAATGCAGTCGCTAGCTTAATAACAGTGGGAAAGCCACAAAAATACTTATATCTGGTAGAAAGTCACTCTTTTAGCTCTCTGCTGCTTGGATCACTCTGCAGGCCACCACGAGGATCTGTGCAGAGTTGGTACAAGCTGGAAAACACGTGTTTAGCGTGTTTTATAGCAGGGGCTGAAAGGAGCTAGAATTGGCCCAAACGACCAATAGACTACTAGTTTCTGGCTGAAACTTCACCAATTCGGACAAAAGGCTGCTCAGTGCTTCCCACTCCCACTGGTAAGCAAAGAAACTTCCCTCCTTCCTAATAAGGCAATGGATCAGTAACAGGAACTAAAAACAAAGCCCAGGGATCAGCAACTCTGAAACTGGACTACTCTAGTTCAGTAAGGTGGGAAAACAAGAGATTTTTTTTTTTTTTTTTTTTTACAGAGACAAGGAAAAAAAACAGACAGTAAATGCTATAAATGCTTTTAAGTGGCTAGCACACTTGAGTGTGTTAGCCTACAGGTAAAATTAAGCAACAAATAACTTTTAAGAGTGCAAAACAGTTAATCAACACAAAAACAGTTTAAATAGAATGCAGAGCTGTATAAACAGGCCAAGATGCAGTCGCTAAGCAGTAAATATTCAAAAAGCCAGAAAAAATACTTAAATCAGTTATAGCAAATACAGTTATAACAAATGCTCTGAAATATACTGTATATTTCCAATATGTTTGAGAAGGACAGTCAGAACACAAGAAGGTTCAGGCGAAGAAGAAAAAAAGTTTTGTTTTACTTTTTGAAAAGGTAAAAAGGAGGAACAGAAGGCCTTATCAAATGTTCTCTCTGTATTAAGAAGAATGAGCTAATGACACTAGACTGGGAGGTGTGTCACAGTAGGGCGGCAACTGCAAAGCCACCAAGTATAAGAGCAAGACACCAACAGGGAGGGAGGGTGGGACAAAATAGCCTAAGACAACAAGCTATGAAAGTTTTTAAACAGAAAAAGATTTCTGAAGATTCTGAATAGACAAAGTGCTTTATATATATTAAATTATAAAAACAGTAATCTGTTAAAATAATCAAAATATACTTATATTTTGTAGCTCAGTTGCGGTCAAACAACTTCTCCAGCCTGCACCAAAGACCAGAACAACAACTTTTTTTTACAAGAACACAAAAGAACCAGCCTCCACTAGCCAAGAGATAATTACACAGAGTAAATGTTTCAGTTTATACAATAGCCTAAGACAACAAGCTATGAAAGTTTTAAACAGAAAAAGATTTCTGAAGATTCTGAATAGACAAAGTGCTTTATATATATTAAATTATAAAAACAGTAATCTGTTAAAATAATCAAAAAATACTTATATTTTGTAGCTCAGTTGCGGTCAAACAACTTCTCCAGCCTGCACCAAAGACCAGAACAACAACTTTTTTACAAGAACACAAAAGAACCAGCCTCCACTAGCCAAGAGATAATTACACAGAGTAAATGTTTCAGTTTATACAATAGCCTAAGACAACAAGCTATGAAAGTTTTTAAACAGAAAAAGATTTCTGAAGATTCTGAATAGACAAAGTGCTTTATATATATTAAATTATAAAACCAGTAATCTGTTAAAATAATCAAAAATACTTATATTTTGTAGCTCAGTTGCGGTCAAACAACTTCTCCAGCCTGCACCAAAGACCAGAACAACAACTTTCTTTTACACGAACACAAAAGAACCAGCCTCCACTAGCCAAGAGATAATTACACAGAGTAAATGTTTCAGTTTATACAATAGCCTAAGACAACAAGCTATGAAAGTTTTAAACAGAAAAAGATTTCTGAAGATTCTGAATAGACAAAGTGCTTTATATATATTAAATTATAAAAACAGTAATCTGTTAAAATAATCAAAAATACTTATATTTTGTAGCTCAGTTGCGGTCAAACAACTTCTCCAGCCTGCACCAAAGACCAGAACAACAACTTTTTTTACAAGAACACAAAAGAACCAGCCTCCACTAGCCAAGAGATAATTACACAGAGTAAATGTTTCAGTTTATACAATAGCCTAAGACAACAAGCTATGAAAGTTTTTAAACAGAAAAAGATTTCTGAAGATTCTGAATAGACAAAGTGCTTTATATATATTAAATTATAAAAACAGTAATCTGTTAAAATAATCAAAAATACTTATATTTTGTAGCTCAGTTGCGGTCAAACAACTTCTCCAGCCTGCACCAAAGACCAGAACAACAACTTTTTTTACAAGAACACAAAAGAACCAGCCTCCACTAGCCAAGAGATAATTACACAGAGTAAATGTTTCAGTTTATACAATAGCCTAAGACAACAAGCTATGAAAGTTTTTAAACAGAAAAAGATTTCTGAAGATTCTGAATAGACAAAGTGCTTTATATATATTAAATTATAAAAACAGTAATCTGTTAAAATAATCAAAAAATACTTATATTTTGTAGCTCAGTTGCGGTCAAACAACTTCTCCAGCCTGCACCAAAGACCGTGTTTATATGATGAACTTCTTTGGTAAAATAAACCAAATTCATTCTCAAACTGTCTCTGAGACCCAATAATGACTGCACAGGTCTTCCAACTACATAAAATAACAAGCTTTAACAGTTCCTAGCCATATAACATGAAAACACTACTGAGCCTTCAGTTTGAATTTCTTCACCTCCATAAGCAACAAGTTTCTCACAAGTAGCCACACTGAGTTGTTTACCAGTTCTCACCTTAGCAAATGTGTCTGCTGACATAACATTGCACTTTGAGCCAGTGTCTACTTTGAGCTCGGTGGATTTATCATTGATCTGGACAGTACAAAACACTTCATTCTTTGCCAACAAATTTACTGCATCAACCTTTTCACCAGTTACCGATACACCATCTACGTAGAAAGTAGAATTGCAGTTCTCTAGATGGTCAACTTGTTTTTTCGAGTGACCCTTCTTTAAAACTGTATGAGGTTTACTTGATTTGCATAATTTTTAAAAATGGTTCCATTTTTTACACTTGTGGCATTGCTGACCAAATGCTAAGCATTTTTCTCTTTTAGACTCATGATTGGCACGACAATTGCGACAGTTAATAACGCTGGATTTGGGTTTTGCTGATTCACCTTTGTACTGCACTGAGCATGTCCTTTTCTTAGAACTTGCTGGGAAACTACAAGGGTTTCCCAGGTAAGCCTGCATGGGGTGGCAACTGTCATGTGCTTAGGCCTGCTTCTGCCAGACATGTGTTGCATGTGTCTACATTTGCTCTGGAGCTTGCTGAAACCATGCTCTTATCACTTGCAAGCATACTTGTGTGCCTTTCTGTAACTTCATGGATTTGACAAATCTCAATAGCTTTGCTCAACGTTAAATCACTGTCTCGAAGCAAAATCTTTCTCACTGCAGCACTATTAATACTACACACAAACCTGTCCTTTATCAGCTCATCTTTTAAGTCACCAAACCGACACATTTTAGCTTTGTTTCTCAGGTCAGTTATATAAGCTGCAAAAGTTTCCCCTGGTTTTTGACCTCTTGTGTAAAACAAATGCCTCTCTAATGTAATATTTGTCTGGGGGTTACACATTTCCCTGAATTTCACTTCAAACACTTGGGATCTTCCCTTGATTTAGCCTGTACAACAATATGACGTTTTTTACCTTGTCCATCATATACTGCTGGTGCATACACAAATGAACGCTCCCTTTCAATGGCCTCTGACCCAGTTAGGTTTAGCAAAATGAATGCCCTGGTGCTTGCATCTTTGTCAGAATAAGCTGCTTGTATAAAAATATCATACTATTGCTCAAATATTCTCCAATTCTCTGCAATATTCTGATCAAACACCAATGGTGATGGTTTTCAAAATCTGTCGGCCATATTAACGTACACCAGTGAAGGCTTTTGGAAGTATATATGAACATACACACATATACGTATGCCAGAAACCAATGCCAATATTTGTAACTATGCCCAATAGGACAACAAGCCTTTGAATAACTGAACTTTGCAAAATAAGTCTCTCAGGCACTGTAATACTCTTGAAATCACTGTACTGTAAGAAATCACCTCTTAGTGTAAGAAACATTTCAAAATAACTGCACTTTGTAAATAAACAGTACACAGCACACTGAAACTTCACCAAACATGGCTGTACTTTGCTAAATAACTCTTTACAGTGCAAAAAACACTCTATAATGGTGGCATTTTGTGAATAGACACACCCAGCACAAAAAAACTTTTCAAAATGGCTGTATTTTGACTGTACTTTACCAAATAGTTGCACTTTGTGCACAAATAAACTCTTTGGAATAAATGCACAGTAATAAGCACACACTGTAAGCACTTTTACACACTTTGAGATACTTCAAATAACTCTAGTTATGCCCTGAATACAATGCAAAAAAGTAGTTATGCCAAAACACAGTACTTTGCCAAAAAAAGTAGTCACATTGCTTTATTGATGCTTAATGTGCCCTTTTTGCCCTTGTTATATTCATTTTGCTTGTTTAATCTTTTTCCATGACCATTATACTTTTCTTGTGCTTGTTTTGCTGTAAACACACCCATTTTGCTTTAAACATGCCCATTTTGCAATTCTGAGGTAATTCTGAACCCTTATGTGTGTTTCTGATAATTGTTTTATCAAATATCTTAACTTTAAACATTTCATTTAATTAGTAAACTGTTTGTGCCTTTTGCTTGTTTAATAATGTGGTTTGTACCCTTGTAATGCTCTATGTTATCTTTTTTATAAAATAAATTGTTTGTACAAGATTTCATTACCTTTGGTTGGTTTCTGGCCCATTTTTGCACTCATTTCTCTTAGTTTTCCTTCACTGTTAACTCTGCACCTTGTAGTTCTGAAAAGCAGTCTCTAAAATCCCGGCTCTGATACCATGTCGCACATCTAGTTAAGATAAAATAGACATTTTTTGTGGGTTCTGTTCAAGCAGCTTTATTATATACAAATACATTATGATTGAGGCTTAATAACTTTAACTTAGATAAACTTATAAACAAACTAGGCATTATACTCATACATGCTCACTCACTGGCTGCACTCACAAAATGGCACTGAAACTAGCACATGCTGGCTATTTATATGCATGTGCCAACCTTGAAATGCTTCTTAAAGGTACAACATACACACATTATTCTACAATAATCATAGTTTAGAATCAAACTGGGCCATATGAAGCCGGATCTGATGAGTCTTTACTATCTTTAGGTATCACAGCGACCACAGCTTTCTTTCAGGATGGTGCTTCTCCTCTTTTTAAAATACTGTTAAACAAAACCTGATGTTTATCACTTTCTTCCCTAGTAACTTCCAAACTTCCACAGGAATACCATTTATTCCTGGAGACTTTCCTGTAGATTATACATCACCATTTTACCTCATCTTCTTATATTCTGTTAATTGAGCCTCACCTACTTCTAGCCATATCATATTTAATTCTTCCATAAACATTTCCATTCACACTTTTTTCTGATTTCCAGATTTCTCTGCTTTATATAGATTCCCATACAATTTCTAAAATATTTCTAATATCCTTACAGGATCTCTAGTTATTTTCCTTAGTATAGGTTCCATAAGCTTTGCAACAACCCTTTCTACTTTCTGTTGCCTAAGCTGTTGTGCTAAAAGCTTTTGTGCTCTGGAGTTATCAAAAAAAAAAAAAAAAAGAAAAGAAAAAAGCAGTTACTCCTCTTCGTGTTCTGTGAAATTCCCCCTATTCTGCAATACTTTAACTTTTGTCAGTCCCGCTAAATAATTCTTGTTACTTCTTAATCATATCTCTTTTTCTTTTATTTCTTCCATATTTTTAAATTCCACTTACATTTTATCCCATCCCTAGCAATACTTTCTGAAGAAATGTATATCTTCCCTAATAATTCCTGAATAATTTTCACTACCCTTTCCTTAAATTCCTCTTTGTTTAACAGATACATGGGAAAGCACCAGTGTTTCATTTTTATTTCATTACCTTGCATTTTTATTTTAGTTATTGGTGCATGATCTGAAATAGTTATTGGATGTTTATCAAACTTTGTAATTAAATGCACATGTTTATGCAGCCAGTTTTTGTACCTTGGGGAATAATATGTAAATTCTTTCTGTGCTCCTACTACTGAATTTATATCCTCCATACCAAATATTTTTAGAAATTTCTTCAAACATCTACCCTCTTTTATTATAATTTCCCTTCTAGGCTCCCAGATACAGCCTCACTTTTACAAATCAAACTCCATTCCCCACCTATAAGTTATATTTTATGCTGAAAAAAGAAGTTATGTCCTTACCATAACGTTCCATGTGGAGTGTTCATCTCGCCTTGGTTATTACACATGGGTCCGGAGCCGATCCTCGGCTCCGTGCCGGCCGACTGCAAGCTCTGCATCGAGAAGAAGCTCGAGGACATCTAATACCCACAATCCCCCTCTGCCTTTACCTCAGATCTAGTTTGCCAGCAAACCAGACATAAAGCACGCACACATGCCAAACTATATACATAAAAGTACATATATACAAACATACCAAGGGTATGATAGTAACACTAATACTGCAACAGCAGAAGGAGAATACTCCAGACCAGACACCAAATCGAACGTTCTTCCTAAGGGTGGGAAGGGTGGGAGTGTAATACCAGCGAGATGAACACTCCACATGGAACGTTATGGTAAGGACATAACTTCTTTATGTGAGAGTGTTCAATCTCGCCTTTGTTCTACACATGGGTAGCGTCCTAGCTCCATAATCCTGAGGAACTCAAGGGAGAACGTTCTTGAGCACAGTGGAACCAAAGGTTGCCCTATCCCTAGAAACCCTGTCCACTTTGTAATGAGATATAAATGTATGTGGTTTAGCCCAAGTAGCAGCCGCACAAATAGTGTCTAGTGGTAAGCGAGCTGCGTGAGCCAAAGATGTAGAAACTGATCTGGTTGAATGTCCTTTGGGTTTTGTTGATAATGTTTGATCAGAGGCTTCATAAACATATGTGATACAGTCAGTTAGCCATTTAGAAAGAGTTCGTTTCGTAACTGCAAGACCCTTTCTGCTGTCAGCAAAAGCTACAAATAGTTGATCAGATTTCCTGTGATCTTTTGTTCTATCCAAATAAAATCTGAGTTGTCTATGGACGTCCAGTTTGTGCAACATATACTCCAATTTATTAGAGTGGTTCTTAAAGAAGGTGGGTAGTTCAATGGACTGATTAATATTACTAGAAGAACAAACTTTGGGAAGAAAGGAAGGATTAGTGCGTAGGGATACTCTGTCAGAATGAAATATTAAATAAGGATGCTTGACAGAAAGGGCCTGAAGCTCAGACACTCGTCTAGCAGATGTAATGGCCACTAGAAATAAAGTTTTCCATGACAAAAATTTCAATGTGCAACTTGAGGCTGGTTCAAAGGGTGGCAACATCAATTTAGAGAGCAACAGGTTTAAATTCCACGGTGATGTCGGACTTCTGACTGGTGGTCTGATATGAAAAGAACCTTTTAAAAGGCTTTAGACAGTCTGTGAGCCATAATAGGCGCACCACATTCCTCTACATGATAGTTAGAAATGGCAGCTAACTGTACTCTTAAAGTAGCCGGGGAAGCTCCTTCATGAAATAGTTCAATCAAGAACTCTAAAACCTTGTTTAACGGAGCTCTAACAGGGTCCAAATGATGTGACTCCGCCCAAAGACAAAGCGTTTCCACTTACTGGTGTAAGTCTTAGTAGTGGAAACTTTATGAGAAGCTACTAAAATATCTTGAACCGCCGATGTAAGTGGAACCGACCTGGCTAGAAAGGGAAGCGGAGCAGCCAAGCTGCTAGATGGAGAGATTCTAGAGATGGGTGAGGAACTCCTGACGAGTGAGTCAGTAGATCTGGCTCTGGGTCCAGCATCCAAGGTCCCCGAATGCGGTGACGCAATAGAAAGGGGAACCAAATTTGACGAGGCCAGAATGGGGCAATGAGAATAATAGTCCTCTGAAGGTTGTTGGCTTTCTGTAGAAACTTTGCAATCAGGGGAAATGGAGGAAAAGCATACAGAAGACCCGGGGGCCAATCGTGCACCAGCGCGTCCCTGGGGACTTCCCCTGGAGGGGGTAATAGGGCAAAGTAGCTCCTGCATTTGGCGTTCATTGGAGACGCAAACAGATCGCAGGTAGGCTGGCCCCATTTGCGAAAAATCCTTCTCGCAACTGACTGTTTGAGGGACCACTCATGAGGCAATAGTATTGCCCTGCTCAGCCTGTCGGCTATGGCGTTGGATGACCCCGGGATGTGCGTTGCGATCAGAAAGCGACCGGTGGACTCTGCCCATTGCCAAATTCTCATGGCCTCTCTGCATAGTTGGTAAGACCTGGTTCCCCCTTGCTTGTTTATGTACCAGACTACGGACATGTTGTCTGTCTGAACTGCAATGGTCCCTGGAGGAAGGAGGGGAGCAAAGTGTTGCAACGCCAAAAACACTGCCCTCAACTCCAGAACATTGACGTGCAGATTGTACTCCAGATTGGTCCATTCGCCTTGGACTGTCTGTCCCTGAAAGATGCCCCCCCACCCTATCAGGGAAGCGTCCGTGGTTATCGTCACTGACGGTGCGGGTAGCACAAATGGTCTTCCGCTGGATAGGTTGCAAGTCTGTAACCACCACATTAGGTGTGATTTGCATGTTTTCGTTATCAAAATTTCGTGAGTCAGTGGAAGTTGTTGGAATGACCATTGTGCAAACAGAAGCCATTGTAGCACTCTCATGTGCAGTCTTCCCAATGGTATCGCAATGAGAGAAGCTGCCATGAGACCCAAAACTTTCAGAACAATTTTGCGGAGACTTTCTGGACGACAGTAGAAGGAAATGTTGAATTGAAGTGCTACTATTCTTTCTGTAGGAAGTTTTAGAACTAAATGCGTATCTAATTCCGCTCCTATGAATAAGATATGCTGTGATGGCTGTAGCAACGATTTTTTGAAATTTACTGAAATGCCAAGGTGTGTACAAAGTTGTAGGGTGTAATCCCTGGCTTGTATCAGTTGACGCCTGGTGGTGGCAGACAGGAGCCAGTCGTCCAGATACGGAAACACCTGGAATCCTAGGCGCCTCAGATGAGACGCTACCACTGCCATGCATTTGGTGAAGACCCTGGGGGCTGTAGTCAGACCAAAGGGCAGGGCTCGAAACTGATAGTGACTGGCTCCCAGCCGGAAGTGCAAATGATCCCTGGACGCCCTGGCCATTTTGATGTGGTAGCATGCGTCCTTCAGATCTATCGAGCACATCCAGTCGTCCTTCCGTAAGTATGGAAGGATCGATTGAAGCGTGACCATTCGGAACTTTTCCTTCTTGACAAAGGTGTTGAGATGGCTTAGGTCCAGAATCAGCCTCCAGTCCCCTGTTTTCTTTGGAACTAAAAAGAACCTTGAGTAAGTTCCGAATCCTATTTGGTCCGCTGGGACTGGTTGGATGACTCTTTTTTCTAGCAGCTTTGAAATTTCTGTAGCTGCTGGGTCTCGCAGATGGGGTAGTACATCTGGGAGTTTTCTCTTTGGAATGGGTGTGGATAGAAATGGGATTTTGTAACCTCTGGTAACAATGCTTTTTACCCAATTGTCTGAAGAGAGGTTTTGCCAGGCCTGAGGGTATAAAGCTAAGTGACCCCTGACTGCCTCCAGAGCAGGACAGTCGGGCCTCCTCTCAGGAGTGCTGAAAAGGTTTGCCAGGGAGGTTATCCCTGTCACCTTGGTTTTGCGGACCCCTCTGCCGCCAGGGCGGCGTCTTCCACCTCTGCCCCCCCCTCTGCCTCTAGAGGGGGCATCACCCTGTGTGTTTGGGAAAGATCCTTGGGGTTTTCGAAACCACATTTTCCCACCACGTTGCCCTTTGGGGTACGGTCTGGAAGGGGTGGAAAAACGGACTCCGACAGCAGACAGAGTCTTTCCCTCCTGTTCACACCGGGTAAGGGTCTCCTTTACTTTAGGGCCAAGAAGTGTGGCTCCGTCAAATGGGGCGTTAGTAAAGGAAGACTTGAAGGCTTCCATAAGCGAACATAATCGCATCCAGGATTGCCTACGAAGAGCAATCGCTGAAGCCGCTGCCCTACTCGATCCTTCGGCTGCATAGGATATCAGCCTCATGGACGAGTTTACAATGGACGTAAGGGTGTTGAGATGCGCTGTAACTCTCTGAAACAGCGGCATCTGTAGTACCCTGGAGGGTATCTCCCAACTCTTTGACTAGATCCTCTGTAAACGTGTAAAATGAGTCAAATAGTTCAGGGACGCATAGAAAGCCGCTGAACTGAAAATGCGCTTCCCGTATCTGTCCATGGTCCTAGAATCTTTGTTAGGCGGATGGACAGATGAGGAAGACTCCGACATCTCCTTTTTCGTGGCGCTGCCACCACCATGGCGTCTACTGGAACTCCTTTGGTGAGGTAAGCCTTGTCCTGTGGTGCCGTAATGTACTTATTTGGCTTCCTAGGGACTGGTTCCACCGTGTCAGGAGTCTCCCGCCCTTGAGCAATTAATTCCATTAACTCATCAAAGGCGGAGTGACCCAGGAGGAGGAAGGGCGAGCACCAAATGCCTTCAGCAAAACTGACTCATCCTCAGAAGGGGGGAGGGCTTGCCAGTCACCTCTCTGTTTTAGGATCTCCAAGATGTCAGAAAAGAGACATCCTCTGAAGGTGACTTAGGGGACCCTTCTGACTCATCTAAGTCAGTATCAGATGTCAAGGATTCTTGTGGAGAATCCAAGTGTCTCCTCTTACACAGTCTTTTCCTAGGGACTTCTTCGTGGGGAGCATCCGAAGAAGCCTCCGAGGAAGAGGGGGCACCCTCCAGGGGTGGCTGAGACACTGGTGCCCGACGCTTGGATGTGGCCGTGGGTGCAGAGGAGGATAACGGTCCTTTGTGGGGAGGAGAAGCTGTACCTGCTGATGTGGTTGTCTGGGTAGACAACATCTTCCTCATGAGGTCGAAGGCCCCCGGGTCCCGAGTCGAGGTATCTCCCGGTTCCGAAGAAATGGGAAGAATCCCCGAAACAGGAACCGAAGGCACCGACCCCGAGGACGGAACCGAGTCGATCCGTGCCGAGGCCCCGAGAGGAGCGTCGGAACCAAACATCGGTCCGACTCTCGGTCCCGGAACCAAGGATGGATCTTGCCCGAGACTCCAGTACCGGATCGGATGGAGTCGAGGTGAACGGTGCCGACCGAGAAAAGGACGGTTCTGGCACCGAGGGCTCCACAATCATCAGTTCAGCTTCTTCCGGCTCCGAAGACTGGACAGGTCTCGGAGGAGGAACAGATGGAGATAGTGGCAGGCCTTCAAGTCTCGACATCAACTGAGAGGAGACCGAGATAAGCTTGGATAGGGCCGTATGCTCCATCAATTTCTGCACCACACGGTCCACATCGGTGTCGGAAAGGGGCCTGGAAGAGCGAGTCGAAGGGATCGAAGACGGAGCCGACCTCAACAGAGTCGGTGGAGGGAGCTCCGTCACCGGTTCCAAGACTCGAGGCTCGGAAACTGCCAACAGTTGAACACTCGGCCCCGAAGTCTGTGGAACCGGTGATCTAACTATACCCGAAGAGCTCGGAGCCGATGACTTGGGCTCCGACGTCTTCGACCCCTTCGAGGACTTGGATGCCTGGTCTGAAGCATCCAGAGCCTCCTGGAAAGAGGGTTTCAACAATCCTCTATCCATCAGTTTCCTGCGCCTATCTGTCATGACCCTCCCACTAAAAGAGTGACAAATAGAACAGTCCTCTTGTAAGTGGAGAGGGCCAAGACAGTAGACACAGGAACTGTGGTTGTCTGCGACCGACATCTTTTGGCCACACTGACAACGTTTGAAGCCAGATTTCATTTTCTCAGACATAATGAAAAGAGAAAGAGACAGTCCAGTCCAGTAACAGTCAATCCAGGTAACAAAAAGTCAAATCCGGTATTTTGTAAGTCCGATTGTCAATCCAAGTAGGGGTGGTAGGCCCCGAAAGACTCTATACCAGTTAGTTAAACTAAGTTAAACTAATCTAATGGTACCGAGAATTCTGCTCTACTCAATAACTATAGATCTTAAAGAAGTTCTTTGAAAATTTAACCAAAATAGTTAAAATCTTATCTGTAAAAAGCCTCGAGCTAGCCTCCAGCGATGCGTATGCAGCAGCGGCAAACTAGATCTGAGGTAAAGGCAGAGGGGGATTGTGGGTATTAGATGTCCTCGAGCTTCTTCTCGATGCAGAGCTTGCAGTCGGCCGGCACGGAGCCGAGGATCGGCTCCGAACCCATGTGTAAGAACAAAGGCGAGATTGAACACTCTCACATGATGATTATTTCTCCCAGAATTTTTTTAAGCTTCACTGAAGCAGTTTTAGGTGGAATATAAATACGTGCCAGCATAATTAGCCTTCCTTGCCAATAGTACTCTTACTAATACAAATTGACCATTATTATATTTTTCCTCATTTATCACTATTGGAGATCCTCTAGTAATTAATATAAGTACTCCCCTCTTCCTTTATCCCAGATATTCCACTGAATAACCATACTGAAATCTTTTCTTTATCAAATTCACATGCTCACTTCTTTCCAAACTTGTCTCCACTAGCATAGCTATTTACACTCTGCATTTCTTAATGTAGTTCACTACTCTTTCTTTTTTCTATCTAACTATGAGACCACTCACATTCAAAGATAATATAGAAAGTTTGAAATTAGGATAATAAGTTATTTCCACCAGTTATTTATAACACTTCTTTTTAAATGTCTAGTTTTAGCTTTTGTGTTACATGCACACATTAATGTTTGGCAGGTTGATCTTTTATACAATTGTTTCTCATCATATTCATTTGAACCTACATCACATCTTACAAGACTTTTCACTTTAATGAAAACCTTCAAACAATAAAACACATAATCAAACAATAAAACACACACACACCCAAACATGCCATAACCTATTAACTCAATACAAACACATAAAAAACTATATACATCTTCAAATAATGTTTTGTCCCAGAGTGACAGCTACACTCACAGGCTTTAAATGACCTATAATTAAGGTAATCCATGCTAAGACATATGGTACAGCCTGTGCTTCTACTTCCACTAAGTGCTGTCTGTTTTTGACTTATCTTTATTGCTTTCCCAGATGTAAAAAACAACTTGAATGCTTTCAGAAAAAAATATCTTTTAACCATTGTAAGGAAAAAGTACTCTGTTTTTATTGTCCTCTTATTAAATTGTCTCCATAGAAGCATGAGCACCAGATATACAGTTGCCATCAGCTACAAGCTCCTCATGTTGCAGTGTGGATGTTTATTTGCTAAAGGAAAACTTCATTACATTCAATGTTCTTTTATTTACTTACCTCCACTTAAAACTTCTCATTAGATCAAGCCAAGGGCCTTAATCTAGTCATTCCACTTTGCAAAAGTAAGGAAAAATATATCAACTTTATTCATATAACCCTCTGTATACTTTTACAGCCTATCTCTCAGCTAAATAACCTAAGATTGCAGCCTATTATCTTAAACATGATTTTGTCCAGCCTTCCTTTTCTTCTTACATTGGAGTGCCTACATGTCTTAAAACTAAACAAGAAAAAAGAAGGGGAAATGGCACCTGTTTAGTGTCTCTATAACACACAAAAATAACTGAAATCCTTTACAATACAGCATACAGTATATGTCATGTTTTATTAAAATACTGTTAAGAACAAAAATGTTTTAATTACAGCAACCTCTTTTCTTCCTCTTCCCCCTCCTTAATGTTCTTCCAAACATAAATGGCGTGAAGCATGGCATATACTTTGGAGTCCACTGCAAGTCAAAAATTCAATATCTCCTGGTTTTCTTCTTCATCCATATTTTTCAAATGTGACTGATGCTTTGAAATCCTAAATGTATTCATTAATTTCAGAGTTGCTGGTTTTCTTCCTGTTAATCTCTATCTACCAACTCCAGTCTCTGTTTCATTTTCAATGTACTCCTGGTTCTTCAAGGCAACTCCTGTTCTTTTCCATGTCTCTCAAGCATTTTCCTTTGTAATATTGGAATAATCTTTCTATGAGATTTATTATTAGACAAATAAGTAGAGTCCCACTGTTTAAAAACTCAATTTCTGTTTGATAAACTTTTGTATCTTCTCCTTACTGTGTTCTGCATCAAAAATGACTTTGACCCTTCAGGAAAAATATTCGGAAGATAGCTGGATGCAGCAGCTTGAATCTCACACCTGCCTCTTGACATTCTCTGATTGCTGGAATACATTTACTCCTCTTCTGTCTGGTGTACAGTGAGTACTCATTTTTCAGAAAACTTCTACAGTCTCCAACTTTTACCACTTTGTCCTTCTGCCACGGTTTTAGCAAAAACAACTCTTTCTGCTGATAAGATTGTATCTTTACTATTAGAGGTCTTGGCTGCTTTCGTGTGACCAAATTTGGAGCATGCACACTATGTGCCCTTTCAGTTAACATCTGCTGTGGAATACCAATCCAGTTGCTTATTTCTGCTTTCATAAATTTAATACAGTCTGTTCCTTCCAGTTTTTCTAGTACAACACAAAATCTCAGGTTTTCCCTACATGCTCTGTCCTCTAATTCTACCATTCCTGAAGCATCTCTTCTTGAGCAATCTCATACTCAGCCAGCTGTTTCTTCATTTCATCCTCTGGACATTTTGAATCTGGGCATTTTGAGCCAATGTTGCAACTGCCTCATGTACACAGACAACCCCATCCTCCTACTACCAAACACTATTACATGCGAGAGATGCAGTTATACAGCCAAACTAGAGGCTAAGCTCTCTCAACCCAAGACTGGATCAGACAGGCAAGAGGAGAAGAAAAATACTTGCATCACATCACCAGTCTTACATAGACCCATTAAACCAGCAAAGGCAAAAAACACACATAAATACATGGAAACATACTCGGAGGCTCTAAATAAAAATCTACAAAACCAACAGAGAACTCCAAAGCAAACATCTAAGCAACCTCCACCCCCCAACACAAACCATGAAACACATACTTCACAAAACCAGTGTGCCATGCAATCACAGCCCTTAAGGCAAAATAACATACCCCACATACTAGTAATAGTGACTCTATAGTCAGGCACACTGACGTCCCAGTCACTAGGCTGAATAAGGAGGTTACTGTTAGCTGCCTGTCGGGTGCTAGAATCCACCACGTAACACAAGCACTCAGGTCACTCCAGAACAAATACAAATATTACTCTGGCATCATCCATGTTGGTGTGAATGACCTGAGCCATACCTCCCTGGACTACATGAAAAGAGACATGGAAGATCTCTCTGATCACGTAGACCAGGCTGGTATGACCCTGACCCTGAGTAGCATTCTGCCCTCACCAAAAATGATACCACTGTATAAAGAAAAAAATTCTCGATTTCAGCAATTGGCTAAGTTTCTGGTGTCATTCAAAGGGGATCCAGTATCTGTCCGCCTGGGATGACATACTTGACAAGCCACGCTGCTTTGCTAGAGACGGCTTGCACCTGTCACCCTTAGGCTTTCAAATACTTGCCAAAGCTCTTGCCACCCCCATAGTGCATTTTTTAGGCAAGGCTCAAAAGACAAACCCACCGCCGTAAATAGCACAAGTAACAAAAAAGTGTGAATGACCTGAGCCATACCTCCCTGGACTACATGAAAAGAGACATGGAAGATCTCTCTGATCACGTAGACCAGGCTGGTATGACCCTGACCCTGAGTAGCATTCTGCCCTTACCAAAAATGATACCACTGTATAAAGAAAAAAATTCTCGATTTCAGCAATTGGCTAAGTTTCTGGTGTCATTCAAAGGGGATCCAGTATCTGTCCGCCTGGGGTGACATACTTGACAAGCCACGCTGCTTTGCTAGAGACGGCTTGCACCTGTCACCCTTAGGCTTTCAAATACTTGCCAAAGCTCTTGCCACCCCCATAGTGCCTTTTTTAGGCAAGGCTCAAAAGACAAACCCACCGCCGTAAATAGCACAAGTAACAAAAAATTGAGGGTAATGCAACTCAATGCCAGAAGTCTAAAACTCAAAAGGCACTCCTCAGTATGGAGAAAATTGATATATGTGCAGTTACAAAAACCTGGTTTAAGGCTCCAGACAGCACCCCAGCATACCAGGCTACAACTCATACCATACATTTCAGCCACAGAACCCAAATCAAAATACAAAAGGCGGGGGCGTAGCCATATTCATCAAGGATACCCACACCTCCAGGTTAGTGGCATAGCATGATGCTTCAGAGATCATCCACGTGCAACTAACAATGGGCAAAACTGCAATTCAAATTGTAGCTTGCTACAGATCACCCACCATGTCCCAGGACCCCCATTCCGCACTTCTGGAAACACTGGGAAACATAAAGGTCCTACCAAACACCCTAATATTGGGTGATTTCAATTAACCAAACCTTAACTGGGAGAACTACTCAAGTACTAACTCCATTGCCCAACTTTTCCTAGAATTTATAAACTCAAATGCCCTGGTTCAACTGGTCAACACTCCCACCAGAGGTGACAACATATTGGACCTGGTCATCACCAACATGGGCAACCGGTGTTCCACACCAGAGGTCAACCCCTCACTGGTTAGATCTGATCATAAACAAATCATTTTGGATATCCATATTCCACCCCCACCCCTGGACAAGAAAGCCACCATGAAAAACTTTTCAAAAGCAAACTTCACGTTACTTAAGACTGAGGTGGAAAGTTTCAAAGCCCCCATGCTGAAGAATAACACTTTCCAAGCTGCAAAATCCTTTTCTAATGCATTCTATAGGCAGCTACAAGAATGCATGGATCGTGCCATCCCAAGCAAAACCAAGACTCACTCCTCCAAGAAAAGGAAACCAGTCTGGTGGACTCCTGCCATAAACAAACTATACAATAGTAGGAAGAAACTAGTATAGAAAAGAGTAAAATCTCAAGAAGGGAAGACATCCCTGATCAGTATCAGCAAGATACTATGATCCCTCATAAAATCATTCAAAGCGAGCTTTGAAAGAAAAATTGCCAAGGACTCCAAAGATAACCACAAGGCATTCTTTAGCTATGTCAAGAATCTAAGTGGCAATGCTCAGATCTGCTTGGAGTTAGTACAGAATGGCATAAAATACACTGAACTGACTGATATCACCAACATACTGGCAGACAGGTTCAGCGCAAACTTCACCCCTCTCACCCCCTAAAGGGCCCATAACCATACCAGAAGAATGTAGAGTCCCTGAAATCACAGACACTCAGGTTAAAATAGCCCTCTCCAAAGCCAAAAACACAGCATCAATGGGACTGGACGGTGTCCCAGGCTGTGTCCTACATGAGCTCAAAGACGAACTAACCCCTCACCTAAACACACTGTTCAAACTCAGCCTCTCCACAGGCTACATACCCATAGAGTGGTGCACAGCAATGATTATTCCACTCCACAAAGGTGGAGCCACAACAGACCCCAGGAACTATCGCCCTATAAGCCTGACTAGCTTGGTCTGCAAGGCTATGGAGCACATCATCATGGAACTCATTAACAGAGACATTGGGAACCTCCAAACACTGGACCCTACCCAGTTTGGCTTTGTTAAGGGTAGATCATGCCTCCTAAACCTGGCGGACTTCTTTGAGACAGTTACCAAGTCTATAAACGAGGGAAAGGTGGTACACACAACCCACCTAGACCACGCTAAGGCCTTCGACACCATTCCCCATTCTGGTATTATAGACAAGCTCACCAGCCTGAACATAATCCCCTACGTCACAAGATGGGTTACCAACTGGCTCATGGACAGAACTCACATGATGAGAGTTGTGGGAGCTAGGATCGTCTCTAAACTGGTTACAAGTGGTGTTCCTCAGGGCTCAGTCCTAGGACCCCTCCTACTCGGCATATACTTCTCAAAGGTACAGCAAACTAAGGGCTATAATTGACTCTCCAGCTGACACAGACATCCTCCAAAAGGGTCTCACTGAGATGGATACCTGGTGTCAAAATCATGGCCTCAAGCTAAATGCTAAAAGGTGCATAGTCATCCCCTTTGGAAAAAACAAAGTACCCACAAACTACCACATAGGTGGTAGTCCCCTAAATTCAGAAGACATAATAAGGGATCTGGGGACCCAAGTAGATAGTAATCTCACCTTTGATAATCACATTGCCAAAGTGGTTAGAAAATCCTTCTACGTGGCCCACCTAATCACAAAAGGGTTCGCATCCAGATCAAAAGAGGTCATTGTGCCCCTCTACTCATCACTCATCAAACCAATCTTAGAGTACAATGCCCCATTTCAGATGTACCTTACAAGACACCTGCAACAGCTGAAAAGACCACAGAAGTAACTCACCAAGAGGATCAATGGCCTCAAACAGATGCCCTATGCAGCTCAACTGAAGAAACTCCAGTTGTACTTGGTTGCATACTGCCTACTCAGAGGTGATCTCTGCCTGACATACAAGGCCATGTCCAACCCAGAATTGATGGACATGCTCCACCTAAAGAAAACCTTATCCCCTCTAGCCACACACTCTAGGGATCTAAACCTCACCAAAACAATAGGTCATGCAGGAGGGATAGATTCCTGTCCCAGAAACTTCCCATGCTTTGGAACAAGATCCCAATCTACATTAGGCAGAGCTCCTCACTAACACTCTTCAAAAGAAATCTTGACGAGTGGATGGGAAAAAGAATGTTTACCTCGCGGATCACTTCAGTGGCTCTGCTGGAGAGAGGCACAGGGAACTAATCTAAGGGAGTGGCAAAAGCCAACACATTCTGGCTAGGCTTATAAATGCCTTCGGGAAGATAGCCTAGTACCCAACTATGAATCTATGAACCTATGATTTTTGTAGTTTTCTTAGCACATTTTAATATCTGTTTAAAGCTTCTTCCATTTTTCCAGACTTTTATTTGAGTTGATATGCCCTTTCAGTGTTTCATTTATTTTAATCAGCTCTGAGCACATTTAACTTTTTTCTTCTAGATTATTGGAAGTCATGTCTTGCACCAAAGTTGGAGCTTGAAGTGCTCTGGGCTGAACAGCTACAAGATTCTTCCCAGCCACTGTTTTCGCCACATCTTTTGTGGTAGATTTCCTTTCAGAATTTCTAAATTTCTTCTTTGCTAGCATCCAAGCAGTGCACTTACTAGTCAGTAACTGAAATTTAACCACAAAGACAAATTCAGTTGTTTTCTTTTCTGTGTTTCTGTTTTCACACTGGGAGAGGATTAATTAAGCTGTTAACTCAGTGTGCAGCCATCTTGAAAGGTCCTAGTTCAGAAAATGTTATGCTAATATCACCAACACACAACTTTTAATGAAGCATAAACAATTTATTTTTCAAGGGCAGCAGGCACTGCAATTGTAGATGAAGCACTGAAAAACAAAGTTGATTGACAGCCAGAACCCCTGTATTACTAACAGTTTACTTTAATCTGGAATTGTTTATATGGTTTTTACTTCTGCAGAGACTGAATATTGTCCTAGCATATGTTATCATGTGGTTAATATTTCTTATGCTCTCATACTCTTCTGCATAAACCATTCTACACATTATCAGATCTTATAGTATGATGTTAGTGATCTCAATACATTTTCATGTAGTTCGTCCAAATAAAATACATGTCATTTATTTCTTGATAGAAATAAGAGGTGTACACGGTCAACATAGAGGCTATAACTGATGGAGTGAGTCTCTCTGTGGATGAAAGTACTGTATCCTCCTATCTGGTCATTTTTAAATGGCTTTGCAGGAATAAGGTGTGTGTGTGTGTGTGTTTTAAACTGGATTACTTTGGCGACTGTGTGTTTGTGTGAAACACACTTACATATGTGACTGGTCATTTATTTATTTATTTTTTGATACAGACATCTGAGAAGGATACATTCAACAATATAGCTATAACTGCTGGGTTTGGAGGATGTTTTGGATAAAAAAATGACTGACCCTGCTGAGATGATAAAGTTAAAAAGTAATTTGTCTTTGCAGGGATAATGTGCATCTGTATAAAGCAAATTGGAGTACTCTACTATGGTCATTTTTACCACAGACAACATATGATACATTCACGGTCAATAAAGTTGCCATAATTGTTGAGTACTGATATTGGTGGGTTATAATGACAGAAGTTTGAGTAGCCTTACAAGTTTGAGATGTTCTAAAATAGGTACTTATGTCATTATTGCTGCTGTATTAAAAGAAACAATCAGGAATGTGACTCAAAGAACGCATGCATTTATGCATGGTTCTAAAATGTGTAGTAGGCCCATGGTTTGAAAACAGCCTGGGGCCCAAAGTGCACATAATCTGCTACTGGCCAGATGCATTTTCAATGAATGTAAGCTTCAAGGGAAGAAAAGTTTAATGTTGCTCATGCTAGGTCTGTTTTCAATGCAAGACCGTTTAGCAAATGGTCATCAATGTTTATGCTATAAAATTTGAAATAAGTTGAATCCAAAATCTTCATTAGTAAAAATAAAGAAAATAGTATGTATACCGATAGGTTTGAATACTGTTTATGGTTAATTGGGAAGAGGCAGTCACATAATGGGACTCTGGAATGGGTGTGTGTGTGTGGGGGGGAGTTCTGGTCCATTCCCCTTCCTGCAGCCCTTGCACTGAAGCTGACACCACAACACCTACCACCAAAGAGCAGCCTCAAATTCCCAATGCCATCAAAGCAATGTCTGACTTTAAACCAGAGACATTTCCTCTGCAATCAGGCCCTGAGCCTTTCTTATAAATGCTGGCTAAAGAGCTGAACAGCAGCATTCCCATACTGATGTAAGATGTAGTCAACCTGAAGGGAAGGAGGGTTGTTATGACAAAAATTCCTCACAAAATCTATACCATCAGATTCATCTCTGACACACGATGGTGAGGACTGATAACACCCAGAAAACACTGTTTCTGTCTATTGTTCTCTTTTTCCAGAAATCAGAGATAATTTGTAAACTGATGTTTGACAACATACAAGAAATCTGTGAATGTGAAGAATTACCACTAATTCAGAGGTGATAGTAATTAAAGCTATCAGAACACATTTTCCCTATATCTAAAATGGAGTGTAATTTCTGTATTCATCATATACTGTGACGGGTCTACTTCAAAATCCCATCACCCAGAATATAGACGTTTAAAATCTCAAGATGAAAATCACGAAACTGCAGAAACCCGAACATCGGATTTTACTAAGGTAAGTAAACACTTACCCAACATGCCCTTTTCTCCACTATAGTGCAATCCCAGAGTTAGTAAATATAGTTGGGGGGCATAGCCCTCCACTAAGGTGGGTTTTACTTACCATGGCATGATTCCATTTGGCCAAGTATTTAAAAATTCGACGTCTGAGTTTCCCTGATTTCGTGATTTTTTTTCTTGGGGTTTTAAACGTCGATATTCTGGGAATCCGGATAGTGAAGTAGACCCTCTCTGACATACATTAAGTACGAACACATAGCTTGTTTTCTTGATATGACAGCAAGTAAAAGAGTCTCATGTTGAGCTGTATAACTGAAGAAAAAGTGCTACCTTAAAGAATGTGAATAACTTCCTCAGAGACTGTGCTCAGGTGTCTTGTGTTTTTTATTTTCTGTATATAGACTGGTAAATACAATACACGTTTTCTGAATAAGATTTATCTTCCATTACAGTAACCAGTATCATTCTGGAATATCAGACAGTTGCTATGTTAGCCTGTTAATCACTCAAAGTATAGCAGAATCCTAGAACCAGAGTCCTTGTCTCCTACATGTAAAATACTTGGTGTCTGTCATAGATCTGCTATATGTTTAGAAGGCACAAAAAAAACACACTGATGAAGAGTATGAGAGGGCAATAAATAGGTTCAAAGGTTTATATAACCATTTACACTTTGCCAATGGTCTTCAGTCCATATCCCCTCTCTGGAAGAGGATTAGATCAGCAAACCAGGTCCAGTTTGGAGAAAGACATGCATCACAGTATGCTGTACTCTGTCAGGCCTAGTTAATGGTGAATATAAGAGGGTAATGATCTCTTTGGATCTAGATAATATTGCCTTGGCAATTAGCTACACTATTTATAAGGACTTCCTGACCACTATAGTAACATAATGATCAAATGAGAGGGAATTATCAACCCAAGTTCCAAGAGGTTCTGTAACAATTTTCACATTTGGAAAAAAGGGTATTGGCTATGCTGCATGCTAGGGGGTGTTGTCACCCAAATGTGGCAATACTGAATTGTTCCATTTTGTGTGTGTGTGTGTGTTTAATTTGAGTCCATTTTAGTACACCAGGCATTTCTGAGTGTAAATTCTTACTGACGTGTTTGGGTGTCAGAGTAGATAATGACTTCTAGTCTGCAGTCATTTGGAAACTTCATTAGCTAGAGGTCTTAGTGCATGGTGTTAAGATCAGAAAGGTAACTGCTGAGCATTGTGATTGTACAAGTGTGGATGTTTTCTTTTATTCAATCTGCTTTTATGTAATGTGAACCAGTTCAACGTGCTGCTGTGCATTATGTTCTAATGATGCACTGACAAAGACTTGTTTATTTATCCATTGATCAAGTTAGTCCCACTGGGCTCGTGGCCTCTTTTCAAGGAAGACCTGAAGAGGTATTTATACCATTAGGGGAAATTTTGTCTTTTACATCCACCTGAACTACCACCAGTTCAAGCAGATGAGACCTTAGTTTAGTGTCTTATCAGAAGGATGGCACACTTAGAAATGCAGCACCTGCATTACAGTGTCAGAAATTTGAAAATCAATCCAATCACCTGGAGTGGGAATAAAGCTCATGGCCTTCTGATCTTCCAGCACCAAATTTGATTGTGCTACCTGTTGAACCACTGACACAAACAAGATAACATTAATATTTAATTTACACATGTTAATTTACATTGCATCTTATATTACACTGTACCAATGACACTTTTCTTCCTGGATCTCCACTGAAAATGATCTCTATACCCAGTCAGATTTCCCCAATCAAGAAAAATAAAAACATAAATTAAAACAGATCCAAGCACTGAGCCTTGTGGGACACCACTGGTCACCTTCATACTCTCTGATGAGGCACCTGCCACACATAATGTCAGAGTTCTGTCTTTTAGCCAATTTGTTATCCATCATACCACATAAGGATTTATGTTAATGCATTACACTTAATATGTTAGCATGCAGGATGGTGTATCATGTCTTAGCCAGGTCAAAGGGTACCATGTGGACTACACGACCACTGTTGACAACCTATGCTACCCTTTCGAAGTTAACTAAATTTATTAGACAGGATCTACCCTTGACAAATCCAGATTGCTGCAGGTGTAGTCTGATGAAAGTTTTTGATATCAAAGTTTATCAGGTCACTTATCCTTTTGGGGATAAACTCTTGGCTAGGCTTGTAAGGGCCCCAGGGCCATTACCCTAGTAATCTCCTATGATCCTATATGTTCAATGGCTTTGTAACGGAGACTTGAAAACATTTCTGGGTCACTGGCAATGCCACCCTTATGGAGTGGCATCACCATTGCTAAGTGACAAATCTCAAGGACAAAGCCTGTGGTTAAATACAAGTAAAATAATTTAAAGAGTGGCTCCGCCAGGGCTTGTTTACTATTTTTTAAACAACCGTGTATATTATAAGGTCTCATGGAGGAAGTATATTTGGTCTTAGAAAACACATTCAGTGCCTGCTATTTTAGTGATGGTTGGGGGTTTGAGAAATTTAGGGATAAATGGGCTCTGGATAGACATTTTGGGGGTATAATTCACAATTAATTTGCTTGCTAGGATTTTCCCAAGGTATGCTGGGTCAGAGTAGGTGGTGCCATTTTTAATTAATTTAGAGCAAAGTTGGTTGCTATTTCTTACTTTAACATATCTAAAAAAAGATTTGTAATTGTTCTTGGTTTCATATCCTAACCTAAATTCAGGGGCTGCTTTAGTAGACCTATAGCAATTTTCAAATTTTTAGTCATAGTTCTGATATTATCCTTGATATGAGGGTCTTTTGATCACCTGTATATTTTTAAAGTTTATTTATGTTGGTGGACTATCACAGTGTTTCTTTTTTAATTTTCCATTATATTTAGATCTGTTTGGGACTGACAAGTCTATGCATTTATTTAAGTGGGCATGGGACTCTTTGAAGCAACATTGGGGTTAATGCTGCTACAAATACATTTTGAAATGTGTTGAAGTTAGTATATTTGAAATCATTCAATTCCAAGAAATTAGTTTAGAGATTTTAAATGTAAAAGTCAGTAGTTTATAATCCAACTTAACCAGAGGAGAATATATCATTTCTCAGTGCAAGAAGAAACTATATTTATAAGGACCTGGTCAAAAATATTATGTCCTCTGTCGTGTTTAACAGTCTGGTTCACGGAGTTTTGTTTATTAAAGCTTGGACAAATCCTACATTGGAGATATGGGTACTCCAGTTTACGGAGATGTAGTTAATATCTACAAGAATAATGGAGTTCTTGTTTGTGGGGAGATCATCAAGCATGTTTAGGACCCCATGTGACTTTCAGGGGGACTTAGATGGCATCCTGTATCGGGCTGTAAGCTGACAATTGGCCCCGATTGGTGTAACTTCGAGCTCAAGGAGTTCAGTTTTTACATTTTTAAGCATCTGTCCTGAGGTGATACAGTCCCTAAAAACATGGAAAGGCCACCACAGCTGCTATAAGATCTGGAAGTTTGGTAGACACACAACCCTACTATGGAGAGAGTGCTTTATATACATTTAAACTGTTTCAATAATTAGCAAGTAACTCTTCCAAACATCTCGTCTTATGCTAAGACATACTGGATCACCCCGGACTGACACTATTTAGCTAACTGTTGAATCCGATTATCTTTTCTTTTCACTTGGGTATCATTCTTTGAGAAGGAAGGATTCCACTTATGACCAGAGTCTTGCCTACCTTTGTGACATTCATGGAGAGTTCTGAGATGTCTCCTTGAATATCCCACATGGATGTTCATCCCAAGTTGAACCACCACCATGTCATAGTTGTACCTGTTAGGTAAAAGGGACTTAAGGGCCATTGGGATATCAGAAATCCAGGCACTTGAAAGACAGCTCATAGTCACCCTGCCTTTTTTCAGCCTAGTGAGTGGGAAATAAGTGTGCCAGACTATAGAATCATTTATCACTAAAACATTTTTTTTATATTTTTAGAATGGTTTTCTGTACTAGATTTCAGCTGATTTAACTGTTGGATTTTTTAAGCATGCTTAGATGTGCTGCAGTGTTGTATTTCTGATAACAGATAGTCTTTGTGGATCTGGGAGACTTTGGCAAGGATTTTATTTACAGCCTCAGCATAAAACATTTTATTGTGGGTTGATGAAGAATGTGATGGAAATGTGAGCTGTTCATGCTCCATGTTTTTTGTGAGACTGACACCTCTATATTTGTTAAATAATGGCAACTTTCATGGCTTGAATTATTAGTGTTTTAAACACCTTTATTAAAGTATCATCCAAGACAGACATACATTTATAAAAAAGAAAAGAAACCATATTAGCGTATTTTCATTTAACACAGTATACATCTTCTCTTTCTTTATAACATAACATATGTCTTTCAGTCCAGCATTACATTCGGCTGCATTTTTACCGAAAATTCCATTTGTATGTAATCTGTTCCTTCCCTTTTCTAAAGATCCCACTTCCAGTTCTTTTATCTCATTTGCAATATTCAATACCTCTAAATACAGCTGGTTTATATTTTGATTCCCATTTTTCTAATAATTGCTTTTTGTTGGCAGCCAACCGAATTAAACTCGGTAAGGACTTAATACATGTAGGCAATTCAGATGCTGTGTCCCAACTCAAAAGAATCATTTTCTTAGTTGCAATCATTTGCTCCACCAATAATCCTGACAGTATGTCCTCCTACTGTTCCTTTGTAAATCGTTTTTTCAGTATGCCTTCCCATTTTTTTTCTAACCTCCTCAGATTGATTCTCATAGTCATCATGCAATATTTTATATGTCCTGCTAATTATCCCCTTTAAACAGCAGCTTCTATTCTAGACTCAACTAAAAAAATCTGCTACAGCACATCTTTCACTTAGGACTCTGTCTCTTTCCCTATACTGTGATATTAATCCCCGATAAGGAAGGCAGTCTCTAACCTGTAGTCCAAACTTCTTGTCCTCATCCCACTTTATTATCTTTCCCTGTCTAAGCATTTGCTCCCAATACCTTTGTTCCTTTACCAGATTTGCTAGTAAATTTCAGTCCCCTCTTGCCTATTTTCTGTACCCTACTTACAGTCATCCCTATTGGCAAAATCACCTTTCTCCATTCACGTTAGCTTAGTTCTTAGAATACTTTCTGCAGCTTTATTATTCTAATATTCTGCATGATTGTTAGTATTTTCCTTGAGGTTATGCATCCAAAACCCAACTCTGTCCTTATCTCTTCTTCATCATCCCTTTCTACTTTGAATTAAAACCTTCTGCTTGTGTTATGTATATGAACCTTAACTGTGTAGATCTAACATATCCCTTCAAATCAGGTAATCCTAAACCACCTTGTTCTATTGGGAGGATCAACTTGTCCCCCTTAACTTTTGCCCTCTTTCCCTCCCAGATAAATTCCTTCAATTCTTTATTAACCACTGTCCACAAATTTTCCACTGCTGATAAAAGTAAGCCTGATCTGTATATAAAACCACAGGGACTAAAAATATTTTCACTGCTTATATATGACTATCCATATCTATATCCATCAGTAAGAGTTTCCAGGTTCTCAGTTTTTATTATCTTTTGTTTAGTCTCCTTCCATATATCTTTAAGCTGCCATAACAGGGACCTTTTTAATCTGTACTCCTAAATATTTCTTTAATGTCCCAATAAATACGGATACTGCTGAACCAAATCATGACTGAGTACATAATTCACATCCATAGCATTTATTTTATCTATATTAATTTTATATCCTTAAAAGACTTCAAAACGGTCCGTTCCACAACACTATGTTATTTCCTGGATTTATCAACACAACATAATATCATCTGCAAATAAAGCCAACTTTTTTTAATTATCATATCAACTGTATCACGGAATGTTTGAGTCTGTTATTTTATTTGCCAATGGCTCTATATATAAAGCAGATAAAGGGGAAATGACACACCCCTGCTTGGTTCCTCTCTTAAAACACAACTTATCCAAGTGAAGCTCTCCCACTTTAATTCTTGCCTCTGATCCTCCTAAATAACTTTATTATTGTGTGGGGAATCCAAATGCTTCCATTGCTCTAATAATAAAATTCCCAACTCACTCTGTCAAATGCTTTCTCCATGTCAAGACCTACCAACAACAGTGGCATTTTCTTACATTCTGCTTCCCTCTGGATCATTATTGTTTTATTAATACTGCCAAATGTTTGTCTCCATTCCACAAAACCACAATGATCCATATTTACCTATATTGGTAATACCTTTGCCATTCTTTTAGATAGTATAGATAGAGAAAAGTTGTGTAAAATCTTACCATAACCATACATGTCCTTCTCTTCACTGCTACAGTATTCTTCACTTGAGGGATAACCCCGCCAGATGGTGCCCATCGGCCAGTATGCAAAGGTTTTTCACCACTGTAGGGTATGTAGGCTGCAGTCATACATAGGCCATAAAACTGATGTACGCACGTACCATCTTCAGAACTGAATGCCCCAAGAGGAAAGTCAGACTAAGGATGTGAGTAGTGTGTGCATCCAGGAATGACAAGAGACCAGTGGGGAAGGCAGGAGGGATAGAGTACTGCAGTGATGAAGAGAAGGACATCTATGGTTATGGTAAGATTTTACACATTTCTAAGTCCTTCTATTCACTTGCTGCGGTATTCTAAACTTGAGGGAGAGTGCCAAAGCTCAAGAGGGAAAGGAGGAGAAAGGAGTAGAAGAATTCTCAAAGTCATGTAGGGTGGCTTTGGCAAATGCAGTTCTGGATCTGGACACTGTAGCCAGTTTGTAATGCTTGGTAAATGTATGAACAGTAGACCAAATGGCTGCTTCAAGGATGGCTCTGTTATCCAGTCCTTTAAAGAATGTCTTTGATGAAGTTATGGCTCTGGTAGAATGGGATTTTACAGGCGAGGAGAGAGTCCTTCCATGGTTGGTATAGCAAAAGGAGATGGATTTAGATATCCAAGAAGAGGCAGTCTGCTTGGAGGCAGGTAGACTCAGCACCCTGGGGTGGAAGTTAAAAAGTGGTCAAGTTTCCTGAAGGACTTAATCTTGTCCAGGTGGAATCTCACTTGTCTATGAACATCTAGGGAATGTAGGATCCTCTCACTGTGATTTTGTGGATAGTTGAACAGATTGAGAGAGTTCATTGACCACCTTGGGCATAAAGGATGGGTTTGTCCCAAGTGAAACCCTGTCTTTATGGAAAACCAAGAAGGGGGAACAGCCATCACAGCTTAGAGTTCTGACATCCTTCTAGCTGAAGTTAGGGCCACCAGCAGAACCATTTGCCAAGAGCAATGCTTGAGGGAGGCTGAAGCAGTGGGTTCAAAGGGGGCAATGTCAAATTCTCTTACAACAAAACTGAGGTCCCAAGGAGGAGGGATGGGTTTCCTGGGAGGTCTAATGTGGAGGTTGCCATTAAGTAACTGTCACCTCAAACCTGGATGCACGAGGGGGAGATAAGTGCAGACATCCAGAAATGTCTGACAAGTGGGTTTTGACTGCTGAATAAGCCAGGCCAGCAGAGAGCAATTCACACAAGTAGGATAAAACCACTGGAATTTCCACAGTCAAGGGGTCTTGGCCTTTAGAGTGACACCATAGTGAAAATCTTTTCCATTTGGAACCATGATTTTCTAGTGTTGGATTTTCTGGCCTCCTGCAAAACCCTGAGCACATCCTCAGAAAAAGGTCTCTGAAAGGAATTAGAATCATATCACCCACAGTGTCAGCTGTACTGTTAAAAGGTGTGGGTGAATAAGGGATCCTTTGTTCTGTGTGAGTAGGTCCACTCTTTGGGTAACTTGTGGCGATGGCCCTTGGCTAATTAAAGGAGATGGGGGAGCAATGCTGTCTTGGCCAAAAGGGAGTCACCAGCAAGATTTTTGGTAGATCCTGCCTGATCTTGAGCAGGAATTTTGGTTTTAGAGGAAGGGGTCATGTATGCGGAAAGAAACATCCCCTTCCACAAGGACAGGGTGTCCACTTTCCAAGCCAGAGGACTTGGGGATCTGGTACAAAACCTTGGAAGTTGTCTGTTCAGAGGGGAGGCAAATAAATCTACATGTGGAGCACCTCATCGGTGGACTATGTCCAGGAACATATCCCTGTGAAGCATCCATTCATGAGACTGAGTCCAGGACCTGCTCAGTGAGTCTGCCACAAGATTCCTGTCTGAGGGGATGACCGCCTGGATAGCCATGTTGTGCTTGTCCAGAAATTCCCATAGAAGGAGAGCCAACCTGCAAAGGAGGTAGAACCTGGACCCCCCCCCCCCCCATTTGTTCACATACCAGAGTACAGTCATGTTGTCGGTAAACAATTTTAGTTGTCCTGGGCAAAGAATGGGGTGAAAAGTTTGAAGGGCTAGGATCAGTGCTCACATTTCCATTAAGTTGATGTGTTCCCTTTTCTGGGAGAGAGATCACCTTCTTTGAAATGTAAAATTTTCCCAAGGTTGTGCCCCGGCCCACGTCTGAGGCATCAGTGTAAAGTTTTTGGACTGGATCTAGAGGGTGTAGAGGTAGTCCTGGGTTTAGTTTTACCTGATGAGACCACCAGATAAGTTCCTTCTTCAAGCATGGGGTAGTAGGAGGAACTGGGTAATCTAGAGGGTGGGAGTGTTGGGTTCAGACAAATCTGAGGAACCACTGGAGTTTCCTCATGTGCAGTCTTGCCAAGGGTACCATGGGGATGGTTGAGGCCATAAACCCTAGTACCCTGAGGAATTCCCTGGTAGTGATGTGGTCTGGGGGAGAAGGGATAGGAAGGAGGTCTGTAGATCCTCTGCTTTTTGTGGAGGTAGAGAAACTCCTAATATGTCTGCTTGAATTCAGGAACCCAGGAAGATGTGGTCTTGGGCTGTGGTGAGGGTAGATATTTTGTAGTTTATTGTGAACCCCAGGTTTTCCAGTAGGGAGATGGTAGTCTGTAGATTCTGTTGAATAACTCGAGGGATTGAAGCCTGTAAGAGAAGGTAGCCCAGGTATGGGAAAATCTGTACACCTTGGAGCCTGCAATGAACAATCACTGGTGCCAAACATTTAGTGAAAACTCTCAGGGCTGTAGAGAGGCTAAAAGACAAAGCAAGGAACTGAACTTGCCAGGAACCCACAGAAAAATATAAGAATTTTCTGTAGTTGGGGTGAGTAGGGATATGGAGATAAGCATCTTTTATGTCCAGGGAAGCCATAAAACCCTGTGGGAGTAGCACAGGGAAAAAAGGTTTGGACAGTAAGCATTCTGAATGAAGGGACTTTTAAGAAGGTGTTCAGGTGAGATATATCAAGAATTGGCCTCAAGGGGCCATCTTTTCTGGGCACCAGGGACATCCTTGAGTAAAATATTTTCCCTCCTGTAGCCACAACTCCAAAAGGATGTCTTGAAAAAGGTGGAGTTGCTCTTGGGGAGGTTGAGGAACACCTTGAAAAGTGGGAGTGGATTGTCAAACCATAAAATATTCATAATATTCATTTTTGATTATGGAAAGGATCCAGTTGTCTTGGGTAATGCCTTGCCATACTCTGAGAGCTTTTGAGAGGTGAAGAGAGATGGGGAGGGGAGCAGTTACTGGGTAGTCCCAGACTCTCTGCTGTGTCTGAAAGGGCTGCTTTTGTTGATCACAGGCCTGAGGAGCCTGAGGGGCCCAAGTCCTCTAAAATCTCTTTCCTCCCCCTAGGCGTTTTACTGAAATGGTGCTGGGAGCGACTGTGAACAAAGGCAGGCTTGGAGGTGGAAGTTCCCATGGAACCTTGGCACTGGGGATACCAGGAGGTGTTTAAAATCTTTAAGTTCCTTTGACTTTTCTAGTAAATACTTGAAGAGAGAAGCAGCAGCTGGACCAAACACTGATGTGCTGTCCAGAAGGGCATCCATTAATTTGACTTTGAAATCATCCTGTAATGGCTGAAGTCTAAGCCAGAAAAATCTTCTGAGCACAGGCCTCAGCAGCATCACAGTTGCATTTTATGGAATGCTTAGGCACTTAGAAAGAGGATCCTAAGACAAGACAGGGCCAAGGTTTCCTCTCTGATTCTGGGAGGTCTGACATAGCAGAAGCAGCCTTGGACAAAAGTTCTATCAAGTATTTTGTCATGCGTGTCTGGTAGTTGATTGGCCTGAAAGCCAAAGTGGCTGAAGTGTAGTCCTTTTTTCCTAGCCTTTCCAGGGTTCTACTCTCCTTGTCCAAAGGGAGAAGAGAAGTAGAGGGGAGCATTCTGGACGGCTTGGCAGTAGCAACAGAGATGACTAATGGGTCTGCAGACAGGCACCTGAACAGGAATTTGCAGTCCTCAGCGACTTTGTAGAAATGATGAGGCTTCTTGGGGGCAGAAGCCCGAGAGTCTGGGCTTTGGGATGCATTGTTAAATGCATCCAAAAAGGCTGGATGTAGTGGTGGCACTGTAGAAGAACTGGGCAGATCCATTTGCAAGAGCTGATAACACCTTTTCTGTACGTCAGAAATTTGTGAGGTATCCCCCTTGAAGTCCTCCCCCCATTTTCAGGATAGTTTCCCCAAAGGAAATTTCCTCCACGGGGACTCTGCACCCACTGAGTCCTCTTCAGGTGAGATATATTCCAGAGGAGAGGGGATCTGAGTGGAGCAATCCAGAGACAATTCTTCCTCAGTAGAGGAATCCTCAGAGCAGTTCTTTTCTGAGAAGTTTGAGTGGCTGACATAGGAGTAGGCACTGATGAAGGCTGCTTAAGAGCCATGAAGGCCTGGAAAAGACTGAGAAAAGGCCTGCCATTCTATAAGGGCCTTTCAGATGAGAAGACATGCTTTGCCTTTTTTTTCTTTGCTGGAGACACTATCTTGTGAAGTGTAGGAGGGCCAGACAACGCCCTAAGTTCAGAAAACACAGACTCTGGAACTTTGGGCGCAGGCCTATGAACTAACCCCTAGGGTCCTCAATGCATTCAAGCCTTGGTTCCCTCTTGACATCCAAGTTAGATGTCTTTTTGACCTCTATCAACATGTTTGCGGTCAAAGTCAAGGCAACCTCAGAAGTGAGTTCAGCCTGTGACTTCATTCCAGAAATCCAACATGCGTCTGGGTCAATGAGCACCTTGGGAGAAACACCAGAAGGCAGAGGTGCAGTGGAAGGCAGAGGTAGCTCAGCATTGGACCCCAAGGTACCCTCTATGTAAATCATTGCGTACTGTACCAAGTCAGCCACTGTAGCTAGACAGCATATACATACAAGTTGCTGAGCACGTGCAACATCAGTGCCATTTTGTATAGTCAGAGTGAAAGCAAGCATAAATGGAGATGCACATGTGAGCGTGTTTGAAATAATGAGTTAGTCACAGCTTAAATATATGTTCCAGTTACAACTTCTGATGCTTTTATGTACAACAAACAACTTGAACCCATCACAGTGCCTCAATGTCTCATTTAAATATCAGAGATGTGCGACATGGTCTCAGAATGGGATCCAAAGTGAAGGAACTTGCAAATCATGGACAAATTTGGAAGTGGAGAAAGGTACTTAAACTCATTTAAATGAGTTTTCATTCACCACTTATTTGGCAAAGCATTCAAATCGTCCAAAATTACAAAGATAAACAAAATGTCCACAATTGCGATATACTGAAAAAATACCCAAGTGTTCAAAATAATTTCTGAAGTGTTAAAATGTATGAAAAGGCTAAAATGACTGTATTTTTTCACAATGTACCATTTTTTTCACAATACCTGAAACTTCTCAAAGTATACAAAATGTCCAGAGTGTTCACAGTGTTTGCAGTATTAAAGTGAAGCCTTTTCAGGGAGACTGTTGTGCATTTGAGCATAGTTACAAGTATCTGGTCTATGCTTATATTTAAACAAATTTTGTTGTTCTGGCAGAAGAATTTTGCAGACCTGGACTACTGGTGTTTGATAATAATATTGCTGAGAATTGGCATATGTATGAGCAGGAATATATTTTCATACAGACTGCATTTTCTGATAAAGACACACATAGAAGAGCATTTATACTTCTTAATTTAGCTTGCTCGGAAGCCAGGAAATGTTCATTTGTGTATGCACCTACCGTGTAAGCAGGGGAGGGGAGAATCACCATATTGTGATACAGGCCAAAACACGGGAAGACACACAGTGCTTAAAACATAAATTTAGAGAATGTGCAACCCTCAAATGATTACTACAATGGAAAGGCACATTTTACACAAGAAATCAAAAGCCTGATGAAACTATAGCAGCAAAAATTACCAACTTAAGAAATAAAGCAAAAACGTGCAGATTTGGTGATTTACGAGATGAGTTGATAAAAGACAGGCTTGCATGTGGTGTTAATGATGCAGTGAGACTTTCCTTCAAGACAGTAATTTAGCACTAAGCAAAGCCATTAAGATTTGTCAGATATATGAACTTGCAGGAAGGCATACGAATATACTTATGAATGAGAAAAACATGCATGCCAGTGCAAATGTTGGCTGTGTACAACACAAAGCTAAGATGAAACAAATATAAATCGAAGGGTGTGCCAGCTTCAAACCATAACTACAAACCAAATGGGGCCACAACAACCAACTTTATTGTTAAATGTAATTGCAGACGCAGTCATGAACCCAAATGAGAAAAGTGCTTAGCTTTTGGTCAGCAATGTCACAAATGTAAAAAGTGGAATCATTTCCAAAGGATTTGCAAGTCTAAAGTGGCACATACTTTAATTAAAAGACAGCATCCGAAGAAACACTAGGTCAGATAAGAGAGCTGTGGACAAACCTTGTGTCTCACTGCTTGATGAAATGGTTAACACAGTAGATTATCACTTGGCAGCGAAGAGTGAAATATTTTCTACTGTTCAGATTAATGGGAAACCTGTAAAGCTTAAAGTGGACGCTGGATCCAAGTGCAATGCTGTATCAGCACAAACGCTTGCCAAAGTAAAAGCTAGTGAGCAACTTGATTCAGCAGTGTGTGCAAAACTAGTTGCTTATCGTGGTGAAGAGATTCAAACTAATGGCGCTGTAGTTCTCACATGCCATGCTGCTGGGAACAGCTATGACTTGCAGTTTTATGTAGTCAATGTTAGGCGACAAATAGTCCGAGAATGGGACTGGTTTCATTTAATAAAGAAGTCCACTATATACAAGTTTGAACAACAATAGTTTTACACAATATTTTTAGTGAATACGCGGATATTTTCAAAGATGAGCTTGGCAAACTTCCAGTCACATATTCATGAAGTAAGCCCAGTTGTCTGATCAGCAAGGAAGGTTCTGGCAGCAATGCAGAGCAAAGTAAAAGCAGAACTTGACAAAATGGTGAATTTAGATGTAATCACTCCAGTAAAAGAACCAACTGAATTGGTATCCTTCATGGTCATAGCTCATAAGAAAAGTTCAGATGATATTTGAATGTGAGAGACTTAAAGCACTAAAATGTCCTCATCATCTGATGCACACAGTAGAAGTAGCCACTCTCATGACAAATGCCACTATTTTCTCAGTCTTGGATGCAAAAAGTTTATTTTGGCAAATTTCGCTCGATCACAAATCTTTATTGTTAACCACTTTCAGTATACCATTTAGTAGACACAGATTTTTCAGAATGCCATTTGGGATAAATTCTGCAATTTAGTATTTCAACGTGCAATGGAACACATTTTTTCTGGTTATCCATGTGCTATCATAGTAGACATTACTGTAGGGGGGCAATGGTGAAGACGAACATGATAGAAATCTCAGGAAAGTTCAAGACCATGCACATGAAGTCAGTCTTAAACTGAATCCTTAGAAATGTAAATTTAAACTGAAAAAAGTTACTCACGTGGGTCATTTATTTACCAGTTCTGGCTTACAACCAGTTCCATCTAAGCAAGCAGCAGTTCTTGAGATGCCAGTTCCAGAAAATGTTACATCTTTACAAAGTTTTCTTGGTAAGGTCAACTATTTAGGAAAGTTCATCCCAGACCTGAGTGAGCTGAGTGACATGCAGAAAATGTGAACTGGTCCTGGCTGGAATACAACCAAAAAGCATTTGACGTTCTGAAAGAGAAAATTGTCAGTCCACCCACACTGAGATATTACAGCGATGTTTCAAAGTATGGTCTTGGTGCAGCACATCTTCAAGAAGGCATACCAGTAGCCTATGCATCCAGAACTTTAACCCAAACTGAAATGCAGTATGCATAAATTGAGAGAGAGCTTTTGGCAGTAGTGTTCACGGTTGAAGTTCAATGATTATATTTATGGAAAAACTGTTCAAATACAGAATGATCACCAACCTCTAGTGACAATTCTAAAAAGGCCAATATATAAAACCCAGCACACCTGCCACATGTCAAAACTGCAAAAGTATAACTTCAATATGGTCTATACAAAAGGCAAATATCTAGATCTTGCTGATGCTTTGTCAACAGCATCCAAACAACAAGAAAGCAGACTCTGAATTTGTAAAAGTCAACATTTTTTTCCTTATCACATCTTGAAGAACTCGGACATCATAGCCTTAGACCCAATTCTCCAGAAGCTGAAACAGTTTTTAGTCAAGGATGGCCAACACAACAAACTAGTCTATCACTTGACATACAGAAGTAGTTCCTTACAGACATGAGCTCCAGATGGAATCATCATGAAAGGTCCTAAAGTGGTAACTCCTTCAGCATTACAACAGGAATATATCAAATCTTTGTACTGTGGTCACCCAAGTACTGATTCAACCAAAAGAAGGGTAAGAGGCATAGTATTTTGGCCTACTATGTCAAAAGATAGAGAAGGAAATTATGCCATCTTCAATTTGCAATGGTACTAAATCACACCAACAAAAAGAACCACTTCATCTAAACCAGATTCCTGAATTACCATGGTTGATGGTTGCTACTGATATTTTTTAATGGAATGGCCAGCATTATTTAGTGTTAGTAGCTTCTTATTTGAATTGGTTTGCAATTGACCTGCCTTCTAACATAACATCCAGGACTGTCATTACAAAATTGAAGACACATCTTTCTGTCCATGGTAGTCTGCACAAAGTTGTATCTGGCAATGGTTCACAGTTTAGAAGTCAGCAGTTCAAGAGTCTTGAGACTTTGTCCATATTACTACTAGCCCTGGGTATCCACAGTCCAATGGATTCGCTGACCATGCAATTCAAAGTGCATAGTACTTGAAGAAATCCAGGAGTGATGGTACCAATGTTTTTCTAAACCTACTTAACCTCAAACATTCCTCGAGATAATTTGCTTGATCCACCTGCTCAGAGAGTGATGTCCAGACAGACTACAACAACTCTTCTGATCAGCAGCAGAATGGTCAAAACAACTTTTGAAAAAATGCCAGTCACAAAAGTTGTATTAAGATAAATCGAGAAAATCTCTTAGACCATTAAGATAAGTTGTGAGAATACAAACATCTAAAGGACATGATATCTTCAAAAACCTTTGCGAAGAACTGAGATCTTACATCATACAATCTGATAGAATGGATTTTAGAAAGAATCAAAGACGCTTACTGCCAGTCTCTGAATTAGTGACGCAAGAGATTGCTTGTGCCAGAGACTATTTCTCAGAGTGACTCTACACTTGTTTGAATTCAAGAGGGCAGTGTACGTTCAAGTAATCCTGATGCAATCCCCAAAAGTTCCAATTGAGAATGAATCCCTAGAGACTGTAACTGTTGCTAAACCCAAAGTTTTTACGTGACCAGATCAGGTAGAATTTCCAGACACAATCCGAAATACATTGGAATGTATTTGTTGTTATATGTTCATGTGATGGCTAGTTTGGTAAAAAATATCTTGTTCTCCTACTGCATGTGGAAGAAATCAAAGAGGGAGGATGTACATCATTGTGTGTATTGTACCTAGCCAGCCACTGTAGCTAGACAGCACATGCATATAAGTTACTGAGCATCCTGTATCCGGTTCTCTTGCTTATTTTTACTAGTAAAATAAAGTATGAACACGACCTGGATACCCTCCAAAAATAATTATTTATTCACACATAAAGAAAGCGCTTTCGTACTTGATAGTACCTGTACTACTTCAGACAATACTGAATGCAAGACCTTATATACACTCTCCCAGAATGTAAATCTAATGAGCTCTATCACATGGTCAATTAAACATTAATTACATTAAGTAAAAGACCTAGCTTGAAATAATATAAGAAAATTATTAGAAATACATTACAAATACATTTCAAAATACCTCTGAAGTGTACATTAGAAATATATTGGAAAAGTAGCCACTAACACCTGGTAAAAAATATTGAATAACACTTATAAAACAGAAACATGAATGAATATTAATAAATTAGATAAGAAATTAGATAAAAAAATGGATAGAAATAAAATTATTATTATGGTGATGAAAAGTGTAGTGAAAAATGTGTGATCAAAACAAGGGACTGAATAGGTATAAAGATACATGTGTATGTAATGTACTAAGTCCTGTTTAAAACTGAATAAATATGTAAAACCATTCTTATGCACCATAAGGATGTTAAAATGTATCTACTTGAATATAAATACCATGTAAAAATAGTAACATGGATGAATGCACAAAATGAACAATTTAAACAATCTAAAATTCTGAAAAAAATTACCAAGGAAAATGAAGGCCTTGATCTTAAAAGGCTCTTCAGCTTAAGAATGCAAGCTATGGAGCACATTTCATTAATCCCTGGGTACCTAAATGCATCACATCTTAGCTGCCACAACAATTCACATTTCTCCAATCTCAGAGAGGTGGGACCACCTCTAATATTTGTGTCAACTGTATCAATAACTCTGAATTCAAAAACATGTTCTGGTGAACTGATAATATGTTTAGCCAATACATTTTCTATCCTTCTATTCCTGATAGCGTAAAGGTGTTCCTACATTCTTAGTCTTCTGTCAGATTTTCCTATGTAAAAAAACGGGACACATTTTGCACTGGGCCAGGTATATAATGCTAGAGTGTTGGAATTGTATCTACCCTTGCATGAAAATCTCATATTCCTGATTTCAAGAGAGAGTCCTGTGCTCACGTTTACAGTAGGGGGGCAATTTTCACATTTGAACATTCCTTTAATCTTAGGATTGTCTATTCTTCTCTGTTCCAACATGGCTTTTAGATTAATATCCTTCTTGAATATGACTCTAGGTTTACTTGGTAAACTAACTCTTAAGTTTGTATCACCTACTATTAAGTCCCAATTCTATTGTATTATACATTTAATAATGAATGCTTCATTACTAAATGGGGTCACAAATGTGATGGAAAAATCCGTAAATGGATCTACGGAGGAATGCATAGTGAGTCTATTATTAAGCAAACTGAAAGAGTTATGGTCATTCCCATTCACAAGTAAGGAATCATTTAAAATGGCTTTATAAAACCCTCTTGATCTCTTAGAAGTGACCTCCTTTATGATGTCCTACAATAGGGGCTGTGGGTAACCATGCTTAAGAAACATCTCTTTTAGTAACTGGCATTCACTTAAAAAGTCATGATACTTGGATACCATTCTGGCCACTGTAACTAGCTGTTCTTTGATCACTGACTTCTTCTGGTGGTCAGGATAAGAGCTAGTATAATGCAGAAAGGAATTAGAATATGTTTCCTTTCTGAAGACAGTGGCCACATAACATTGTTTGACATTATCTTTACTCAAATTGATATCCAGGTAGGATATTGTTTTCCTGTGGAACTCACTAGTGAATTTGAGAAAGTCTGTAGTGGTGTTGATGAAAGACATGAATTCTGTGAAAACAGATGCATTGCCCTTGAAAATGATAAAAAATATTATCAAGGTAACGTGTATAGTAATGAATATATTCCTGGAAACGACTGTTCTTGAAAATGTGTTCCTTTTCCCAATATACCATGACCAAATTAGAGAAAATGGCCCCACACGGTGACCCCATGGTGACCCCCTTGGTCTGCAAACAAGATTTTTCAAACAAAAAGAAATTATTTGTGAGAATTAGATCTAACAATTCTTGTATTAAGTACAGATCATCATCACTGATGCCTTTTGGGACCAACAGCTGGCTAATCCGGTCAATACCTAGTTCATGAGGGATCACAGTGTACAGGTCCTTGACATCCACTGTAACAAAATTATAATCCTCAGTATAATCCAACCCATTGATGTTAGCCAAAAAGGACCAAGAGTCCTTGCAGACTTGTATTTCGTGGGTTAAAATTTCTTAAGAAAATTATTCACAAATTTCACCATGGGGTAAGTAATTGAATTACGTCCATTAACAATAGGGCGCAAGGGAGGATTGTATAAATTTTTATGAATCTTAGGTGTTCCAAATACGACTGGAATCTGTAGTGCTGGGACTGTGAGGTAGTTAAACATCTCTAAGGTAATATGTGCTTCTATGAATATATCATTAAGGAAGGTTCTGATCTTCCTATAAGCACCATTGACCTCATTCAAAGATAATAGTTTATAACTAATCTGTTTCTAACATACATTGCATTTTCAATTTATAGAAGTCATAATCACAAATCACAATGCCTCCACCCTTATCTGGTTGAGAGATTCTTAAACCACGTGTAGTTAAATTGGTTATAAGGCTTCTTTCATCAACATTCAAATTATAACAGTTAGCTGTGCTCATGAAGATCTAAACATTTTAATATTCCGTAAATCACAAATTTGTTCAAGAGCTGCTAAGGTGGGGTTAAGAACAGGACTATAAGTGCTATACACATGAAATTCATTATTACAATTAACATTGTGTGTACCCCAAGTTTTAAATTCAGCATTCTGACAAAAATTTCAAGTCAGTAATGCTGTTTGGTAGATCTAAACTTCTGGAGGGTACAAAAGTCATCCCTTTAGCAAGAATGTCTGCTAAATTACTGTTCACAGGGAAGGAAGAAAATTTGAAAACTTTAGTCACCCATTATATTATGAATTATGTTCCTTTGTCTCTCCTCAGGATACATTAAAGTAGGATGATCATTCCAAGGGAGGGGAAACAGGCTCACTTATGTAAAGTAAGTTGCTGTCCCTCATGCAGTCAGTGGTAATATGTACAAAATCTGATTCAAACCCCAAGTTAGGAACAGAGTTACTATTATGCCTGGGAGAAAGAGAAATAGACTCAACAATAGGAGATAAACTGATGTCAATTATCTCTGAACCTGTCGTTTGTTCATGCGGTTCCTTTTTCTGTTGTTTCTGTAATTCGGATTCCCCTGTGCAGAATTCTGGTTCCACTGAAAATTTTCATCATTAATGCTGTTATTCCAATGTAATCCATTTGTAGAATTCTGTTCATTATGGCTAATTTTGATTTTGAATCCGTTCACTGTCTGGGTGCTTCAGCTGCTTGTAAAGCATCATCTCCTTTCTCGGGCGTGTTAAAACTTATGACATCATCGTCACTCATTCTAGGCATCTAATTGGACAGACGATCTGTCAATCCCCATTGTTGAGACTCAGGGGAGCAGGGATAGGCACTTGTCTTGCTGTATTCATTTTCATCCCTGTTAAGCTTTTTAAGCTTGTTAGCATGGAAGTTGTGCATCTATACTAGTAAAGATGCAGTTGTAATCAATCTTATACTGTGAAAATCACTGTTATTTTTAATAGTTTCATCCAAAACTCATATACTCTCTTCTAAAGATTTAATCTGTTCGTTGAAGTTCTTAATAAAGCATTCCATCAACTGGATGCCTTGCTGAATGAATAACTGTATGAGCTCTAAATGAAAAAGAGAATCAAGAATTAACCCAGTAGGATAGCACCATGTTCTTCAGCCTTTCATCACAATACATCAACTAATGCATTCACAAAAGTATACCACCTCTAGTTGTAGTTTTTTTTTTTCAATTTAAATGAATGTGTCCAAAGTCCTAAGGTTGGTGCTAATATCAGGTGATGTATCAGAGACAGAAATGTTAGCTGGGTTGGTAAGTGTTAAAGTTGAAATGGGGCATAGGCTGCAACCATCTAGACAAACTGTCCACAGTATCAGAGTTGGAATGAGAAGTTACATTTGTGTTGGGAGTCAATGAAGCCGGACACTGTAAAGCAGTAACATTACCATTCCGGTTGGCAGTCCCATGGGTAGTAGGTGCATTCAAGTGTTCTGATGTCCCTTGCACATTGGAATTCTCCTCTCCATGCCTAGAGACATTGGAAGTCCCGGGACCAGGCATAGAAGCAGCTGTAGGGGAAGGCAAACAACCCTCCCTGAGACTGGGAGATGTGGCTGATTTGTTAGAGTTGTTAACCACCATACTGGCCAAATCATCCACCTTCTTATTTAAGGAATTTATCAGGCAGGTTAAGGCACCAATATCTTGGGTAGTATTTACCTCCATGGATTCTTCAGGAAATAAAGGAGGAGTGCCAAGTCCAAGGTCAGTGTCCATACTGAAGCACAAACTGGATAACATGAAAACACAAGACAAACTTGGAAAATAAAAAAGTATGAACATGACCTGGATACACTCCAAAATAATTATTTATTCACAAATAAAGTAAGCGCTTTCATACAGGATAGTACCTGTACTTCTTCAGATAACACAATACTGAATGCAAAACCTTATATACACTCTCCCAGAATGTAAATCTAATGAACTCTATCGCATGGTCAATTAAACATTAATTACATTAAATAAAAGACCTAACTTGGAATAATATAAAAAAAAAAATTAGAAATACATTGAAAAATACATCGGAAGTGTACATTAGAAATATATTAGAAAAGTAGCCACTAACACCTGGTAAACATGTTGAATAACGCAAATGAATATTAAGAAATTAGATAAGAAATGGATAAAAATGACAAAAAAACTATTATTATGGTGTCGAAAAGTGCAGTGAAAAATGTGTGATCAAAACAAGGGACTGAATAGGTATAAAGATACATGTGTATGTATGTACTATGTCCTGTTTGAAACTGAATAAATATGTAAAACCATTCTTATAGGATGTTAAAATTCATCTACTTGAATATAAATACCTTGTAAAAATAGTGGTTTGTCTTTCGGCTTTTCCCAGTTAGGGGTCACCAGAGCGGAACTCCGATCCACTAATGATTGGCAATTTTTTTTTTATGGTGTCAAGTTGCCAGCCCGACGTGCAAACTTCAATGAAGGCACGCCCATTCAACGCATGCCTTTTGAATGCCCACTCGACCGCGGGGAGGACATGCAGACTCCACACAGAAGGCACTCCCAACCCAAGCCAAGAATCAAACAGGAGAACCTCTTGCTGTGTGGCAACAATGCTACTGCTGCACCACCGTGGAAGTCTACCTTGTAAAAATAGTAACATTGTTTAAATTGTTCATTTTGTGCATTCATCTATCTAAAATTCTGAAAAGAATTACCACGGAAAATGAAATCCTTTATCTTATAAGGCTCCTCAGTTTAAGTATGCAAGCTATGGAGCACATTTCATTAATCCCAGGGTGCCTAAATTCATCACATCATAGCTGCCAGAACAATTCACATTTCTCCAATCTCAGAGAGGTATGACCACCTCTAATATTTGTGCCAACTGAATTCAAAAACATTTTCTGGTGAATTGATAATGTGTTTAGCCAATGCATTCTCTATCCTTTTATTCCTGACCGCGTAAAGGTGTTCGTACATTGTGTCTTAGTCTTCTGTCAGATTTTCCTGTGTAAAAGACAGGACACATTTTGCACTGAGCCAGGTATATAATGCTACAAGTGTTGCAATTGTATCTACCCTTGCATGAAAATCTCATATTCCTGATTTCAAGAGAGTCCTGTGCTCACGTTTACAGTAGGTGCAGTTTTCACATTTGAACATTCCTTTAGTCTATTCTCCTCTTTTCCAACATGGCTTTTAGATTAATACCCCTCTTGAATATGATTCTAGGTTTACTTGGTAAACTAACTCTTAAGTTTCTATCACCTACTATTAAGTCCCAGTTCTTGTGTATTATACGTTTAATAATGAATGCTTCATTACTAAATGGGGTCACAAATGTGATGGAAAAATCTGTAAATGGATCTATGGAGGAATGCATAGTGAGTCTATTTTATGTAGACTGAAAGAGCTATGGTCACTCCCATTCACAAGTAAGGAATCATTTAAAATGGCTTTATAAAACCCTCTTGCTCTCTTAGATGTGACCTCCTTTATGATGTCCTCTAATGGGGTCTGTGGGTAACCATGCTTAAGAAACCTCTCTTTTAATCATGATACCATTCTGGCCACTCTAACTAGCTGTCCTTTGACCACAGACTTCTTCTGGTGGCCAGGATGAGAGCTAGTATAATGCAGAAAGGAATTAGAATACGTTTCCTTTCTGAAGACAGTGGCCATGTAACATTGTTTGACATTATCTTTACTCAAATTGATAGCCAGGTAGAATATGGTTTCCCTGTGGAACTCACTAGTGAATTTGAGAAAGTCTGTAGTGGTGTTGATGAAAGACATGAATTCTGTGAAAAATCGATGTGTTGCCCTTGAAAATGATAAAAAAAAAAAAATATATCAAGGTAACGTGTGAAGTAATGACTATATTCCTGGAGAGGAATGCCAAGGCACCCAGGGACTAATGAAATGTGCTCCATAGCTTGCATACTTAAACTGAGAAGCCTTATAAGATAAAGGCCTTCATTTTCATGGATATTTTTTTTCCAGAATTTTAGATTGTTTAAATTGTTCATTTTGTGCATTCATCTGTTACTATTTTTACAAGATATTTTCTATTCAAGTAGATGAATTTTAACATCCTTATGGTGCACATAAGAATGTTTTTACATATTTATTCAGTTTTAAACAGGACTTAGTACATAAGTACACATGTATCTTTATACTTATTCAGTTCCTTGTTTTGATCACACATTTTTCACTACACTTTTGTCACCATAATAATTTTTGTCATCTATTTTTTTTATATAATTTCTTATCTAATTTATTGATCTTCATTTTTCAGTCTTATAAGGTGATAGTGGCTACTTTCCCAATATACTTCTAACATATACTTCTGAGGTATTTTGAAATGTATTTTTTCAATGCATTTCTAATGATTTTCTTATATTATTCCAAGCTAGGTCTTACCTACTGTAATTAATGTTTAATTGACCAAGTGATAAGAGTTCATTAGATTTACATTCTGAGATAGTGTATACAAGGTCTTGCATTCAGTATGGTTTTGTCTGAAGTACAGGTACTATTTTGTGAATACATAATTCTTTTTGGAGTGTATCCAGGTCGTGTTCATACTTTATTTTCAAAGTTTGTCTTGTGTTTCCATAGTATCCAGTGTGTGCTTCACTATGGACACAGACCTTGGACTTGGCACTCCCTTATTTCCTGAGGAATCCATGGAGGTCAATACTACCCAAGATACTGGTGCCTTAACCTGCCTGATACATGCTTTGAATAAGAAGGTGGATGATTTGGCCAGTATGGTGGTTAACAACTAACCAATCGGCCACATCTCCCAGTCTCAGGAAGGGTCATTTGCCTTCCCCTACAGCTGCTTTTATGCCTGGCCCCAGGACTTCCGACATCTCTATGCACGGAGAGGAGAATTCCGATGTGCGAGGGACATCACAATACTTGAATGAACCTACTACCCTTGGGACTGCTAACCGGAATGGTAATGTTACTGATAATGTTTCTGCTCCACAATGCCCTCCTTCACTGACTCCCAACACAAATGTAACTTCTCATTCCAACTCTGATACTGTGGACAGTTTGTCTAGATGGTTGCAGCCTATGCCCCCATTTCAACTTTAACACTACCAACCCAGCTAACATTTCTGTCTCTAATACACCACCTGATATTAGCACCAATCTTAGGACTTTGGACATTCATTTAAACTGAAAAAAACCTACAACTGGAGGTATTATACGTCTGTGAATGCATTAGTAGAGGTATTATGCTGAAATGCTTAAGAACATGGTGCTATCTTACTGGGTTAATTTTTATTTAGAGCTCATACAGTTATGCAATCAATAAGGCATCCAGTTGATGGAATGCTTTATTAAGAACTACAACAAACAGATTAAATCTTTAGAAGAGAGTACAAGTGTTTTGGACAAAACTATTAAAATAACAGTGATTTTCACAAGTATAAGTTTGATTACAACTGCATCTTTGCTAGTATAGTTGCACAAATTGCAGGCGATCAAGCTTAAAAAGCTCAACAGGGATGAAAATGAATACAGCAAGAGAAGTGCCTATCCCCAACCCATCCCAGTCTCTCAACAATGGGGATTGACAGATGGTCCGTCCAATCAGATGCCTAGAATAACGAGTGACAATGACATATTTTTTAAAATGCCCGAGGAAGGAGATGCTGCTTTACAAGCAGCTGAAGCACCCATAGTAAACGGATTCAAAATCAAAGAATTACTCATAATGGACAGAATTCTACAAACTGATTACATCAGAATAACAGCATTAATGATGAAAATTTTCAGGGGAACCAAAACTCTGCACAGGGGAATCCGAATTACAGAAAAAGGAACCGCAGGAACAAACGACCGGTTCAGAGATAATTGACATCAGTTTATCTACTACTGGTGAGTCTATTTCTCTTTCTCCCAGGCATAATAGTAACTCCGTTCCTAACTTGGGGTATGAATCAGATTTTGTATACATTACCACTGACTGCATGAGGGACAGCAACTTACTTTACATAAGTGAGCCTGTTTCCCCTCCCTTGGATGATGATCCTACTTTAATGCACCTTGAGGAGAGACAAAGGAACACAATACAATGGGTGACACTAAAGTTTTCAATTTTTCTTCCTTCCCTGTGAACAGCAATTTAGCAGACATTCTTGCTAGAGGGATTACTTCTGTACCCTCCAGAAGTTTAGATCTACCAAACATCATTACTGACTTGAAACTTTTTGTCAGAAAGCTGAATTTAAAACTTGGGGTACACAAAATGTTAATTGTAAAAATGAATTTCATGTGTATAGCACTTATAATCCTGTTCTTAACCCCACTTTAGCAGCTTCTGAACAAATTGAGTTTGATTTGCAGAATATTAAAATATTTAGATCTTTCATGAGCACAACTAGCTGTTATAATTTGAATGTTGATGAAAGAAACCCTATAACCAATTTAACTACAAGTGGTTTAAGAATCTCTCAACCAGATAAGGGTGGAGACATTGTGATTTTTGATTACAACTTCTATAAAATGAAAATGCAACGTATGCTAGAAACAGATAGTTATAAACTAGTATCTTTGAATGAGCTCAATGGGGTTTACTGGTAGATCAGAACATTCCTTAATGATATATTCATAGAAGCATGCATTACCTTAGAGATGTTACCTACCTCACAGTCCCAGCACCAGATTCCAATCCTATCTGGAACACCCAAGATTCATAATACAATCCTCTTCGCCCTATTAATGGACGTAATTCAATTTCTTACCCCATGGCCAAATTCGTGGATAATTTTCTTAAGAAATTTTTAAGACAAAATGCAAGTCTACAAGGACTCTTGGTCCTTTTTGGCTAACATCAATAGGCTGGATTATAATTTTGTTACAGTGGATGTCAAGGACCTGTACATGGTGATCCCTCAAGAACTATGTATTGACTGGATTAGCCAGCTGTTAGTCCAGAAAGGCATCAGTGATGATCTGTACTTAATACACAAATTCTTAGATCCAATTCTCACAAATAATTTCTTTGTTTGAAAAATCTTATTTGCAGACCAAAGGGGTCACCGTGTGGGGCCAGTTTCTCTAATTTGGTCATGGTGTTTTGAGAAAAGGAATATATTTTTAAGAACAATCCTTTCCAGGAATATATTCATTACTACATATGTTACCTTGATAATATTTTTATCATTTTTAAGGGCAAAGCATCTATTTTCACAGAACAAATGTCTTTCATCAACACTACATACTTTCTCAAATTCACTAGGAGTTCCACAGGGGAAACCATATCCTACCTGGATATCAATTTGAGTAAAGAATGTCAAACGTTATGTGGCCAAATTCTTCAGAAAGGAAACTTATTCCAATTCCTTTCTGCATTATACTAACTCTCATCCTGACCACCAGAAGTCGTCAGTGGTCAAAGGACAGCTAGTTAGACTGGCCAGAATGGTATCAAAGTATCATGACTTTTTAAGTGAATGCCAATTCCTAAAATAGATGTTTCTTAAGCATGGTTACCCACAGACCCGATTAGAGGACATCATAAAAAAGGTCACATCTAAGAGAGCAAGAGGGTTTTATAAAAATGATTCCTTAATTGTGAAAGGGAATGATCATACCTCTTTCAGTCTACATAATAATAGACTCACTATGCATTCCTCTGTAGATCCATTTACTGATTTTTCCATCACATTTGTGACCCTATTTTGTAATGAAGCATTCCTTATTAAACATATAATACACAAGAATTGGGACTTAATAGTAGCTGATACAAACTTAAGAGTTAGTTTACCAAGTAAATCTAGAATCATATTCAAGAAGGGTATTAATCTAAAAGCCATGTTGGAACAGAGGAGAATAGACAACCCTAGGATTAAAGGAATGTTCAAATGTGAAAGTAAACGTGAGCACAGGACTCTTTTGAAATCAGGAATACGAGATTTTCATGCAAGTGTAATGCAACACTCGTAGCATTATATACCTGGCCCAGTGCAAAATTTGTACCGTCTTTTACATAGAAATATCTGACAGAATGTACAAACACCTTTACGCTATCAGGAATAAAAGGATAGAGAATGCGTTGGCTAAACACATTATCAATTCACCAGAACATGTTTTTGAATTCAGTTATTGATACAGTCAACACAAATATTAGAGGTGGTCCCACCTCTAAGATTGGAGAAATGTGAACTGTTGTGGCAGCTAAGATGTGATGCATTTAAGCACCCAGGGATTAATGAAATGTGCTCCACAGCTTGCATACTTAAACTGAAGTGCCTTATAAGATAAAAATTTTCCTTGGTAATTTTTTCAGAATTTTAGATTATTTAAGTTGTTCGTTTTATGCATTCATCTATGTTACTATTTTGACAAGGTATTTATATTCAAGTAGATGACTTAACATCCTTATGGTGCAGAGAATGGTTTTACATATTTAGTTTTAAAACAGGATAAAGATGCATGTACTAACTATTCAGTCCCTTGTTTTGAGCGCACATTTTTCACTACACTTGTCACCATAATTTTTGTCATTTTTATCCATTTCTTAATATTCATTTCAGTCTTGTGTGTTATTCAACATTTTTACCAGGTGTTAGTGGCTACTTTTCCAATATACTTCTAATGTACACTTCTGAGGTATTTTTCAATGTATTTCCAATGATTTTCTTCTATTATTCCAAGCTAGGTCTTTAATGTAATTAATGTTTAATTGACGATGTAATAAAGCTCATTAGATTTACTTTCTGGGAGAGTGTATATAAGGTCTTGCACTCCGTTTCGTCTTAAGTAGTACAGGTAATACCCTGTAAGAAAGCACTTACTTTATTTGTGAATAAATTATTTTTGGAGTGTATCCAGGTCATGTTCATACTTTATTTTCCAAATTTGTCTTGTGCTTTCACAGTATCTTATTTTTACTAGTCATTGCTTATTCTTACCATTTATTGCTGTTTTTGTCTGCTCCTTACTTTTTACTGTATTTTATTGTTATAAAGTAATCTGAACTGTTGTACTACAATTGCCTGCCTTACTTGGCCTGTTACTATCACTCACTGTTTGTAAAGCTTTTCTAGCTAGTTTCACGGTGTGAAAGGTACTAACTGGAAATTTTCTCCATTTGTTAAACATCTGCTTGTTCAGATTTTCCTGCCAAACAATGCATCATACAACCGATTGGTCTGCGGTTAAAACCATTCTCTAGTCTCCTTGCTCCTTTTTCTATTTAAGACTTTCATTTAGTGTCTCACTGTTTTTTTCTGCTGTGATACACATTGCTGTAGTGCTTTCTCCTAAAATAGTGCAGCTAGTAGCTGTAGCATAGTTTCCCTCCTTCGCTACTGTCTTGTTCTTAAATTTCATGGCTTTGCAGTTGCCCATCCCTACTGTAAACTTGATCTGAGGCACTCCTCCCAGGCCAGTCTCATTAGCTCATTCTACCTAATGCAGAGTACAGTTGGGAAGGCCAACCCCATCACTTTCATAACTATAAATTATCTTCTGTTCCTACTTTCTTCCTTTCCACTTTAAGCACTTTACTCAGCTGCTTTTACAGTACTTGTTTCCTCCTACTACTCTATTATAATTATTACTACTGGATGGTGCAGTGGGAGCATTATAGCCTCACAGCAACAGGTTCCCGTTTTGATCCTCAGCTGGAGTGCCTTCTGTGTGGAGTCTGCATGTCCTCCCTACGTTCATGTGGGTTTTCTCCAGGTACTCCAGTTTCCTCCCATGTTACAAAGATGTATGTCTGCAGCATTTCTCCCTGGGTCTCCACTGAAAATTGGCTTCATTCCACGTTAGACTTTCCTGTTAAACAAATATTACTTCATCTTGCTTTTTCTGCTACTTGTTCTGTAAATTGTTTAATTGCATCTTTTCTGCTGTATTTATTACTGCTTGTTTTTAGCCTGTTTAAAAATTTTTATTCTAAGCCTCTTAATTTTGGTTTAAGCACTTGGGCCTACCCCTTAGCTCTCCCTGGCCTATCTCCCTCAGATTCTGAGAAATATGGATGAACAATTTCCTATGGTTCTACTCCCAGCCTGGTTGATATGGGCATCCTGAGGCAGTGTAGCAACCGTCTCATGTACACAACCATCTACTACTACCACCTAGGAACACAATTTGAGAGAGATGCAATTACATTAAGAACCTACAGTCTATGCAGTCTCCCTCACAAGCCAGTATATCTGGCACTGAAAAGGCTGTCAACACAATCACTACACCTCAACAACCACCCACAACTAAACATGCACCCACATATGCAGAGGTTCTCAAAAACAAGCCCAAACAAATGAGACCTCAGAGGCAAAAAACACATGAGAACTCCACAACCCTCCACACACCCGTCACGCAACCACCAAGGCCTAACCATAAACCCAACATATTGGTCATAGAAGACTCCATTGTGAGACACACACATGTGCCTCACACACCAGGCTGGATAAGGAGAAAGTCACGGTTAGTTGTTTGTCAGGTGCAAGAATCTGCCATAAAACACATGCGCTCAAGTCTCTGAATAACAGGTACTGTTATGACACTGTCATAGTCCATGTTGACATGAATGACTTGAGACGTACTGCCCTGGACTATATGAAGACACACATGACTGAGCTCACTGAACATATCTCAGGCAGGTATGTCCCTACCCTTAAGCAGCATTCTACAGTCACCCAGAATGATGCCTCAATACAAACAGAAAATGATTGGACTAACAATTGGCTTAGTTTCTGGTGTCATTCCAGAGGGATCCAGTACCAGACAGCCTGGGAAGATACGATTGACAGACAATGATGCTTTGCTTGAGTTGGCCTGCTTCTGTCTCACTTGAGCTTCAGGCAAGGCCGCTTGTCTCCCCCATAGTGCCTTTTTTAGGAAGTCATGTGGTCAATACTACCAACATAAAAACTTAAACAAAACTCAAATTAAATGTCATGCTGTTAAACACTTAGTCCTAACATGAAACTGCTCTCACTGCAAGCATTCTTAACCCTAAAAGATGCTGACATTTGTGCAGTCTCAGAAACCTGGTTCAAAGCTGCAGAGAGCAAAGATTGGGCAGGTGCCCAATTGAAGGCAATTTCTCCTTAGCCTGAACAAGGAGATAAGAGCACTAGGGAAATCCTCTGAAGCCAACTTGAGTCCATAATGGCCACATCTACTAGAGACAATCATAAGGCCTTGTTCACATGTCTGTAAACTCAAAGGAAGCACCCAAATCTGTGCAGAATGGGTGGTTGACACCACATACACAAATGCTATAGATATAGCCAACCTAATGGCTGACAGATTCAGCAAAAACTTCACCCACCTGTCAGTAAATAAGGACATCCCCAGTACCTGCCCCCTCCTCTTAACTCCAAGGAACAGATCATCACTGCCCTCTCAAAGGCAAAAAAAAAAATGCTGCCTCCATGAGACCAGATAACATCCGAATCTGCATGAACTCAGGCATGACCTTGCACACCATTAGGCACCCTAATCAACCAAAGCCCAAGTACCAGCTTTGTCCCAGCCAAGTAGAGGACAGCAACTGTCACTGTCATCCCTTTACACAAAGGTAGAGCATCCACCAATCCAGAAATTACAGACCCATCAGCCTAGTCTGATCTGCAAGGCCATGGAACAGATTATCATGGACCTCATCAACAGGGACACTGGCAGCCTCCACTCAATCCCACACAGTCTGGCTTTGTCAAGGGGAGGTCATGTCTGTTAAATCTGGTAGATTTCTCAAGGACCCTCACCACAGCCACTGACTAGGGGAAGACTGTGCACACCACCTACACTGATCTGGCCAAAGCCATCAACACTCTTCTCCTCTCTGGCATAATAAATACACACTGTCAACTAGGCATCAACCCATATGTTACCAGATGGGTAGCAAACTGGCTCACTGATAGAATCCACCTAATCAAAATAGGGGAAGCCACCTCAAGCAGTAGACCAGTAACGAGCAGCATACACTAGGGATCGGGTCTTGGGGTCTCTGCTATTCAGAATATACTTCTGAAATGCAAGCCAAAATCAGTGGGCTATGGCTAATCAAGTTTTGAGATGACTGCAAGCTGGGCACAGTCAATTCCCCAAGGGATGTGGACATCCTCTAAGATGCTCTCACCCAAACAAAATAACTGGTGCCAGAAACATAACCTCAAGCTGAAAGCCAAAAAATGCATCATCCCCTTTGGGGAGAGTGACGTCCCCACATATCACATTAACAACATCCTAAGCACTCAGTAGTTTGGGATTTGGGCACCCAGGTTGATAGCAACCTGCCATTTAACCACCAGGTTTTTTCCGTTGTACAGAAAAGCTTTATACATGGCCCACCTCATAAGTAAAGGCATCACATCCAGGGACAAGGTCATAACATCCCTGTATTCTTCCCTTATAAGGCCAATTAAGTACAATGCCCCCTTCTGTATGTACCTCACAAAGCATATGCAGCAGCTGGAGAGACCACAGAGGATCCTCACCAGGAGCATCCAGGGCCTCAAACATCTACCCTACACAGATAGGCTAAAAGCCCTGTCCCACTACTTAGTTTCATACAGACTCCTCACAGGTGACCTCTGGCATACAAAGCAATCTCAGACCCCACCTTGATGGGACTACTGCATATCCGCAAGTCAAGCTCCACTCCAGTAGCCCACATGCGCGACCTCAACCTGGTCTGTGACATCAATAGGACTTGTTGGCAGGACAGACGTGTGTCCCAGAGACTACATCTGTAGAATAGACTCCCTCCCTACATCAAGTAGAGTACCTCATTATCCCTTTTTAAGCGCAACCTGGATAACTGGATGGGAAGCAGAAAATACATCCCAGAGACTCCACCTGTGTCCCTGCTGGACAGGGGCTTTGAGTGCTGACTTGTCTAAACTCTTGGCTAGGCTTATAAAGGCCTCAGAGCCAACAGCCTAGTAACTTCCTATGAGCATGTACCAGACCAGTGCCATTTTGTATAGTCAGAGTGAGTGCAGGCATGGAGATACACATGCAAGTGTGTTTAAGGTAACGAGTTAGTCAGCTTAAATGTACGTTGGAGATGCACATGCAAGCATGTTTGAAGTAACAAGTCAGTCAGCTTAAATGTAAGTTCCAGTTACAACTCCTGATGTGTTTATGTACAATAAATAACTTGAAACCCATCACAGTGCCTCAGCATCTCATTTGAATATGACACGGGCAACATTCCATGCACTTGATTAGGAGTTTAAGCCGTTGGTTTTTCAAATTTAGGGCTAAGGAGGGAAGCCTACTTCTAAGGGTCTTCGGGAAGAACGACTGGCAAATACTGCACAACTTCTGGTTGGGACCTATACAAAAAAAAAAGACAATGGGTATGGCTGTCCTTATGTGGAATTTGTCTTTCACACTAGGACTTGACCCTCCTGAATGACAACAGGAATAAGAAAAAAATATTCCACAACAGGGAACATACCTAAAAAAGTTGAAAAACACTGGAAACTGCAAGACTGACAGTCAATGTTGGCTTTCTGACTCGTGGTAGAAAAGTTCTGAGGATGGTACGTGTATATGTCCGTTTTATGGCCTATGTACAAATGCAGCCTACGCCATGCATACCTCGCACCCTACAGTAGTGAAAGACTTTTGTATACTGGCCTACATTAGGCACCTTCTAGCAGGGATAGCCCTCAAGTGAAGAATACTGCAGCAAGGGAATAGGACAATACTTTATAGTCACAGTTTAAAAATGAAATGAGTCTATATGCGGCTGGGTCTGATAGGTCTTTACCCTCTTCACCTAATACAGCCACCACAGCTTTCTTCCAAGATGCTGGTGCTTCCCCTCCTTTTGAAATACTCCGAAAATCTTCCAGATTTTTATCACTTTTGTCACTCCTAACTTCCAAACTTCAAGAATATGTTTGGTTCCTGGAGACTTCCCTGCAGATTGATTATACATCATTTTTATCTCATCTCTTCCCACCTTAACTATTGCTTTTGTTCTTTCTTGGTTTCCACATTCTTCTGCTTTATACAAATTTTGATAAAATTTCCAAAACATCCGAAACACCTCTATAGGATCTGTTTTCTCCCTTGTCATGGGCTCCATAACTTTGGTGACAACCCTATCTACTTTGCTGCCCAAGGCATTATGCTAAAAAAGTGCTCGTGTTCCAGAGTTGTTATAAAAAAAAAAAAAAGTAGCTTAACAGCAAGCTTTCTAAATTATTACTATTCATAATATATGAACTACATAATCCAAATATTCCCTTATTTTCCATTTAGCATTCTGCGGTTGTTCCACTTGTTATTCTACAATATTCCCTTTATTCTGCAATACTCTGTTCTGTCCATTCCTTAAATTCCTCTATTTTCAACAGGTAGGTGGGAAAGCACGTGTGCCTCATTTTTACTTTATTACCCTGAATTTTTATTGTTGCATTATCTGAAATGGTTATAGGATATGTGCCAAAGCTTTCAATTAAACACACGTTCCTGTGAAATATAATTTCTGCCCAGTCTAACAAAGTTACTTTACCCTGAGCAATAACATGTAAACTCTCAAGTTCCTAGTACTGAATTCATGTCTTCCATACCAAATATTTTCATAAATTTCTTCAGAAATCTATCTTCTAGATCTAGATTCCCTTTCTACACCCCTGCTACATTCTCACCATTGCACAGAGTTCCAGTCCCCACCTATTAGTAATATTTCCTGCTGAAAGCTGACTTCTCAAACTTTTAATCTCCATAACAGTAGTTTTTGGTGGAATATAAATGCCTGCTAGTGTAATCCCCCTCCTTTGCTAAAAGCCCCTTACTACCACAAATCTACCGTTACTGCCCCCCCCCCTTTTGTATCCCTACTGGAGCCCCTCTCACAATCAGTATTATCACTCCTTTACCTTTGTCCCTGACATTCTGCTGAGTGTCCAACTCTGGCATCATTTCCTCGTCAAATTAGCATGCTCATTTCTTTCCAAAGGTCTCTCCTGTAGCAGTCATTTACACCGTTCCTTAATAAAATTCCATACTCTTACATTAATTTATATTCCAAGATACTGGGGATGGAGTAATCATGATAGAAAGCTACTGTTCCCACTTATTATACACAACAGTTTTTCTGAATGTGTATTTCTAACTTTGGTCTTGCACACACTAATGCAAGGCAGAATGATCTTTTAAGCAGTTTCTTTTCATCTCCAGTTGAATGTTGCATTTTCACAGACTTTTTGTTTTAACAAAACCCTCAAACAAAAAACTAAAGACACTTTCTGTACACCCCTACCTCTATAAACCTAGAACATACACAACTATGTACAGTTTTAACAAATGAAGTTTAACCATCCAGACGGGGCAACTGTCCTCAACAGATAGCTGCACCCATAGGTACAACCTAAACCAAAAACTAAGGCTACCCATGCTAAATTGCACGTTACAGCCTGCTTACCCACATACACCAATTGCTGTCTGTTCTTTTCTATACTCTCCACCCAGATGTGAAAAACAGCCTGTACGCTTTCAGAAAATGATTTTTCTAGTCCTAATAAGGTACACTGGCTTATCTTTAAATAAAACTAAATAATGCACAATTCTATCACATGCATTTAAGTATTAAGGCTAATGGGGTGGCTTATCCCTTGTACACTTCCCAAAATTTCAAACTTTTTCACCGAACTACTTATCATTATACCTTTAAAATTTTCCTCAGCAAAGAATGTGCAGAATTCTGAAGATTAGTTGCTTGCATCAAGCATGTGCAAGTTGTCAGCAACAGAAAAAAGAAACAGCTGACAACCTGCATATGCAAAGAATCTTTGCAAATTTCACTCAATGTAAAGAATTCCACTTAATTGCCTTCAGCTGCAGAAGTCTTGGGACTGAACATCTGAGTTGCATCTTGTGCCCCCTTTAGAGTCTTTCTAAACATTAAAGACAATGTGAAGTACAGTCCACCCACAAGTTTAACAAAGTCAATAGACGTCCAGTCTTTTCTCAGCCAATTTTATTTGCAAAGTCATATTTCACAGATGTGATTGAGGTTTTATAAAAATCTCACATTTATTCACTAATTTCAGTACTGCTACCCTTCTTCCTGGTCATCTCCAAATAGACTCTGGTTCAGGTCCAATGTACTCCTGGATTCTTCCAGGCAATCCCCCTGGTCTCGCCAGCATTTTCCTTTGGAACACTGGAAGAGGTCCACTGGCAAAGTCTATTAACTTTAGTATACGAAAATTAGAAGCAGAGAGCCCCCTTCTGGTTGCTGGCTCACTATTTGTTGTATAAACGTCTTATTTCCTCCTTAGCCTGATCTGCATGAAAATGTTTTTGATCTTTCAAAAAATACACTCTTAAAACACCTTGATACAGGAGCTTGAATCTCACACCTGCCTCTCGACATCTCCTAATAGCCTGGATAAATTTGCTTCACTTCTCCATTTTGCATTGTAAATACTACTTCCACAAACACCCTGCTGTCTCCAATGTTTAATACTTTGCCATTCTGCCACAGTTTTGTTAGGTCTTGGCTGCTTCCTCATGGCCAAGAGAACCTTATGTACCCTTTCAATTAAAAAAATCCTGCTGTGGAATACCAGTCCAATTGCTTATTTGTGATTTTATAAAATATAGGTTTGGGTCTTTCTATTTACTCGGGTACTGAGGGAAAAAAAAAAAAAAAAAAAAAAAAAAAAAACTCAGGTTTTCTCTCTGCACTTTTTTTTTTTCAACAGCTCTTTAGAAGCCTCCTAACTCAGCTTCTTCACTTCTACCTATGACTATTGCAGTTTTTATCAGTTCACTTGAATAGCTAGTTAAAACTATTTATTTCTGCCTTTGTTATCTGAGTTGATATATCCCTCCATTGTTTTATTTCAATCACCCATGAGCACTTCTGATTTATTCCTCCAAATTCATGGAAGATGTCTCTTAAACCAAAGCTGAAACTTGGAACAAATTTTTGTTGAACAGCTACAGAATCATTCTCAGTGTTTTCTTTTCACCTTTACTAGCTGATTTTCTTTCATGATTTCAAAATTTCTTTGCTGGCATCCAGGCAGTGTACGTACTAGTCAGTAATTGAATTTACCCACACACACAAAGTTTCAATGGCTATTCTTTTTCTCAGTTTCTGTTTTCACACTAGAACTGAAGGTAAGCTGCTGATTAGTGTATGACTGTCTTGAAAGTCTCTAATATTGTTATTAGTGTTGAGTAAGAATCACTACCTGTAGGCTTAAGGCAATTACTACACTGCCTAAAGATACCAAGTGCTATGAGATTGACAACAAAAGAAAAACGGACTTTCCTACTTTGGCCCACAGATTCAGAAAATTAGAATTACACAGTAACAGCTACATTAGATGTTTACTACATTACATTATGGAACTGTGTGTCTGGATTTTCTTATGGATGGGTATACTGCCTAACAGACTTACTGTATGTAATTATATGAGGTTGTTTCAGTCAGCAATGTTAACTTCCCATCATACCCTTGCATCTACCTTCCTTCTCCCCTCTCTCTTGTACGGCGCTCCCCTATTCTCCAACCTACAACCCTGACTCCGTGCTAAAACTTGAGGCCTGTTACAACAAAATCTGCAAATTTGCAACCAATTCTAAGAACTCTTCCCATCACCGTCACTCCCTACACACCCTAAACTGGCTAGAACTCCACAACCACCTAAAGTACCTACAACTTACAACAGCCCACAAACTCATCTTTAAACCAGCAGAATGCCCCTCTCTTGCTAAATCTCTAACACCCTACACACCTACCCGTACCCTGAGATCCACAGGCCAAAACCTCCTGCATGTACACAAACCCATCCACCCAACTGGTAAACTACTACTATCCCACACTATAGCCAAACTATGGAACATCTCCCCACACCACTACGTAATATACCTAAGCACAACAATTTCAAATCCATGCTTTTCTTCCATCTCTCCTCCAAATGGGAATGTCCTTCACATGCTCCCTCCTAAAACTCCCACACTACTAACTCCACACCTAAATCATCATTTCTTTGCCTACTTTAACTTAATTCAGAGATATTGCTCAGAACACCTTTACATAAATCTTTTGCACGCATGCCTCTAACCTACCTTACTCATATGCTCAAACTTTCATGGTTTGTTTTTCTTATCCATTGTACCCATAATATTGTTTTCCTCTGTAATATTGTTAATTTGTCTCTATTCGTATGTATTTGTATGTCTGTTTGGGGCTTTCCCCCTCGGGTCTCCACTGAAAAAGGGTAATTCTTACCCAGCTGGACCAACCCCGTTAACAAATGCAAATAAATAAATAAATAAAATAAATAACTTGCCCAACAAACAGTTACTATATGTAACCAAGTAAGGCTGGTTTAGCTGCAATGTGTTTGGCTTAAAAATATTGCATCATAGCCCCTAAGCTCCCATCAATGCATTGACTTTACATGCATTTTCTTTTAGTCAGTCAGATTTAAATTACCATTTCTTGCTTTTCAATGCCTACTTAAAATACAAACACGGATAATCACACAGAACAGTACTCCCAGCACCTGTTATTTCTTTTTCTTTCTAAAGTGGCGAATTTTCATTTTGTTATGCCAGAGACGTAAGCCCTTAAACTCATCACCCCTCACCCTAAACATGATGTGATGAGAATACTGTTCTGTATGATTATCCCTGTTTGTCTTTTAAAGTAGTCATTGAAAAGCAAGAAGCAAGACGTGGCAATTAAACCACAGGTTTATGTGAAAACACATGTAAAAGTCAATGCAATGACAAAAACTTAGGAGCTATGATGTAATACTTAAAGCCAAACACTGCACTGTGGGATACCTGGAGGTAGACTAAACAAAAAAAGCTGCTACACCCCCATGTGGGCAGACTCTGGAATAAAACTTAAAATATAAAAAAAAGCAATGTTAAAATGCAGGAAGCATCAAGACTTGATAAAATAAACATGTTTCAGTCCGTGGGACTGGTTCACATTTAAGCTATTTGCCTAATCTCCTTTGAACCTATAAAACTCCTATACTGAAAATGCAGTTCGTTAGAGTTACAGCTGATAAATGATACAAGTTACAAAAATGTAATGTATGGTAGCTCTCTGATACACAACAGGCTATACACCACAGTTAGCAGCATAAGTCTGTCTACAGACATCAAACTGCATATTTATGAAATCTATTTTGTTTGCCAAAAATACTAGTGCTATGGTCTAAGTATGCAAGACAGAGCAGTATATTAATGAAGAAATTGTTCACCTGTTAAAGAGCTTTCCAGCGACTATACGAGGGGACAGCATACTGCCTGTGATACTGATAAATCTATGCAAATTATACATAGAATTTCACATTTCAAAGCAATATGAACTTAAAAAATTGGCATGCATCAGTGGCAACACCGCATGGCTTAAATGTTTTGCATAATGTGGCACATTTGCTCACCTAAAAGTCAAACAGCTTTTAAGAAAATCAGTTATAAAAATATAGGTGAAAGTAACAACTGCTTTACCAAAAACAGCATTTACAATCTCAGCATGCCTTCGCTACACACCATATTTTAAAAGCATTTTTACCAACCCCCACTGCTTTAATACACTACCCCCAACAAGTAAACATGGAACTGTCCTATTTTTCATAACTTTTTGTAAACTCTCCCTAACTGCAGCTCCAGACATCCTACAATGACTATTTCACTGTCATGCTTAGCAAATCATGTCATCTTATAGAAGCCTTAGTTTTAGGTATGTACCTTTACTAGGACATCAGAGATCAGATTAATTACATCACAAGCAACATAACTGTACTGATATTCAACACCTGTTTGGCACTGCTAGAGAGGGAATTATTTTTCCAATACTAATTTATACTATTTTACATTGTTTCTACATAGTTCAATCAACATGCAGAACTACACAACCACACATGCAAGCTCAGAGATGGACAAAAAATGTTGCGTGTGTGTGTGTGTAGCATGAGCAATTAATGACACTAAGTTTTTTTTACAGAACCAATACCTACTTTTTTATCATGACTTATAAAATCCACTGAGACAGAATCTAATCAGTGTCAATGTAAAGATTTGTTTGTTCTTAACAGCTTGCCTGTTTACATTTATTTAGCATCTTTACAGCTCCAGATTTATGAACGTTTGAAAAGTGAGGACAACTTGATTTTATCAAAAAGGTCTGGATGCAATCATTGGAAGTTACAAGTACAAACCACCAGAGCTCCACTACAGTGAGTTAAAGTAGTGAATAATGTAAAGGTAAAAGAACCAGAGCTGGGATATTTGAAAATGTTCAGGAGAATGTTTGAGGTTTAAGGGAAAGAAGGAATTCAACATTCTATGGAACATCAAGAGTGAATGCCAACTGTGGAGGTCTCTGCATGAAAATATGTTACATTAATGTAGAAGAAAAAACATAGTAAGTGCATCTGGGTCATGGTTTTAGTTCTGATTATTATTTTTTTTTTTTTAAAAGAAAAAAGCCCAAGCACAGAAAACCGTGCAAATTTTCAATTAGCAGTTATGTGATTAAGCACAGGACTCTCAAATGTCATTCAATAAAAGCTTGCAAGGCACACATTCTACAAGAAATAAAACCTATTAACAGTACTAGCATAGTGTGCATCCCACAGCAGTTTATTTTGTACAAAGGCAAAAGGCACTGTACAAGATGTTACAAGACAGTCAACTGTGACCACCAGGGACCACAGCTTGCAGAAACGTTCATTCAGGACCCCAGAACTCAATTCATGACCACCTTAACTGGGTCTATTTCTCTCCTCTGCTACTGGAGAGCTTCTTCAGCCCCGTCTTATTGTGCTTCTTGGCAAAACGCATGTTCCGAAGAAACTTGGGATCAACCTAAAATACATAAAAGAATAAAAAAAAATCACATCTTTTAAGGGGAGAGAAGCATTGTAAGTGGACATACTCTTCACAAACAAAACCCAAGGCTCATTTAAATGAATGACAAATAATTAGGAAAGCCCACAAAAATAATCATCCAGGACTACCTTAGCTACAAGATTAATTTTTCAGTTTTGATTTTATTTGAACATGCAATGCAGTAGCAGTGTTAAAGGCAGCCATCAGTGATTCAAACAATTCTAGCAAAAGGGGAAAATATAAAATGTATACATTTTCTCAGATCTTTTCATTACAGGACAGGTTACTCAAAAACTTGTTTTATCAACACTTCTTTATTCAGCACACGTAAAATTAGTTAAACTCAGCATCTTACTTTTACTGTTGTTTCCTACTCCCATTACCCTTAAATCATTACCTTTAGAAATATAGCTCCCACAAATACCTGCCTTCTACAGTCCCTGTACAGTGAATATCCTTCTGACACTATCTTTACAGGCTTGCTGTTCTCAACCTAACTGAAGATGCTCTCTAAAGCCCAAGCCACACATCTTTAACTCATTACATCCAAGTGACACCAACAGGTGCATCTGCAGTTAAAATGATTTTTACGTTTGACTGAAATTTTACTTAAGACTCTAAACTTGTGTATTTGGAGCAAGATAATGTGCTTTGGGGGACTGTTAGTGGTTTACCTCTGAACCACTTGTTCTCATTTTCTTACAATTTACCAACTCATCCAGCCTCCATGTCACTCTTCTGCCTTCTCAGTCTCATCTTGACTATGGACCAATCTCTGGCCTTTGTGGCAGTACCTTCCACTGTGCACAAAAATTAAGTAATGAACAGTCTTTGGGTGTCAGGCCAGCTCCTAGTCTGTCTCAGCTGCTGGTGGGAAAGTCTGCTGTAGTCATTTGTTGCTCCTCAAACCGTCTCCCAGTCCACTTGGTGCAGTTTTTTTCATCCACCGAGAGCCCTACATTTGTCAGTGTGAGGGGAAGCAGTAGTGCACCCGATACAAATCTTTCAGTAATATGTGTTTCAGCATAATACAGTTTAACAATACCCAAATGGCATTTACTGGAGAAGTAAGGGATGTTTAAGCTGCAACATTTCCTATCCCTCAGTCCCACGTAGCTCCAGTTTAGTACTTTTGAAATATGTTACTCCTCTCCCATAGAGATATTCCAGAACAGGACCGAAGACAACTCCAATTCATTGCTGGCATGCCTGCTTCTATTTTATTTTTTCTTGCCTCTTTTCTAGTACATCTTTCTTTACACTTTAATGAAACACAAAGCATCAACAAAAGAATGGTTGGAAACACTTGCATAAATACTTGAACATCCATACAAAAACAAACAAACCTCATACAGACCACACAAAAAAATACAAACTACACCAAATCCCAGAAATCCTAAACCACATACCCAGCATCGCATAAACCAGTGGTACAACTCTACATTTAACCACGGTGCACTTGCTTTTGACCACCAGCTCCTCCTACCTCACATATCTAGCACACCATAACCACAATGCCTCCTAAATTACAGTTCATACACGGTGCTAAAGTAGCACAATCAAAGAGTCTGTCTCTGCCAGTAAAGCTAATTAAAGGAAATCCAATGCTATTACAGCACAAACAAATGAATTATAGTCTGAACTGTTTGATGAAAGCCAGGACTCTCAATATACTCATCTCACTAAACTTGCTTCTTCCTTGCCAAACATGCTACTAAAATCATGTCCAGCCAACTGTTCTTGTTCTGTCTGCTTTATCTGCCAATCTCATTTGCCAGTTACTTCCTAAATCCAAAACAGCCAAGTGATTTTGCCACCAGATGGGAATGCACTAACCACATTTTTGGCAATTTCTTTACCCATTTACTAGACAAGCTGTAGCTCAGACGCAAGTTACCTTATTGTTTTTCCAACCACCCTCATTAAAAACTGCCTTATATCTTTCCTATGCTTTCCTAAATTATGCACACGCGTTTGACCTTAGTATCTCTTCAGAATACTGCTAAGTCATTCATAAAATCAGTCACATATAAGATAGAAATGCAAGGGTTAAAATTTCAGAGAAATGCCAATTTAAAAAAAATCCAAAAGGGTGAGCCAAATGCACTAATCATTATTGATCTGGCAGCAACCAAACACTTCATTTTGATGAAAAGACTATATCAAATATGAATTTTACATTTACTTTCAAGATGCTCCATAAAGCAATAAAAAATAAAACCGGTCTCACCCAGTCTTGCTGCGTTACTTTCAGTCCTCTGCTGGCATTGGTCAAGGTTCTTTGTGCCAATGAAATGGCATGCATGTTCTTACTGTGCAAATTAGCACTTATATTTTTGACATATTTGTTCCATCACTCTGCTCACCGACTGTGAATTTACCACACACCCTCACTATCATTCAGCCAAGGCTTTTCTGCACCCACCAATCCTAATCTTTCTCATTCCTAATCTGCCCGACTTCCCTTCCTAGCTACATCCACACAAACCATATTCTCCCACATCACTTTTTCAACTAATCAATGTATCACAATAAACAGAGCTGTAACACTACCATAACATCACTCTGCCCCATCTCCTCAATTTATTACTTCAAACTTGATATCCAAATTCTACAAAACTTTAAAAAACAAAAAACCCTCAATAACCCGTACCCCTTCAACATACACCCCAATTTACGACCAACCACTGTGAACTCCACCACTAACCTAAAACCAAATACATCTTCCTCAGATCCCAAAACACCCTCAGTGTAAATTTTCCACCTGAACATCTGAAGTACCGCAATAAAACAACCAAACTGCACGCACAGATAGTACATCAGGAGAATATTAGGCTATCACATAAACTTGACTAAAGCCCCATTTTAAATATGAAGAAATACTACCATCCAGTTACCACACACTAAGGGTAGATGGGAAAAACAAAAATGCAGGTGGTGTAGCCATCTTATATAAATACTCTGCAACTTACCCTTTCTACTCTCCTCACTGCAATCTGTAATACTGTTGAAATCATTAGTGCTTTACGGATGCTAACTCTTCCAGGAAAACCTTATCCATAATGGGAACTTAACCCCCCCCCCCCACCAAGGGAAGTAACATCAGCTCCACCGAAGAATTTCTATTATGGGTCACCTCTAACATTCTAGAAGAAATGTAAATTTTAGGAGATTTCAGAGGCAGACTGACTGTAAACTGTGATATCCTCAAAATGCCACACCCAACTAATTACCTCTGCCACTCACTACATAACTACCACCAGAGGTTCAATAATTGACTGGATACTCGCCTCCTTCCCTAAAATATTCTTTTATAGCTATCTAATGCTCTAAATGATCACGTTCCTACCTTTGTCATCACAACTCAAAACTACACCACTTTAATGAAGTGAGCAATCTCTCCCACTTCCAAAAAAGAAAATTTACCCAGAACCTACAACTTTGTAGTTGGCAACAACTAAACTATCTTCCCTCAGATGATGCTGTTACGGAATCCTCCAGAACGTTCCTTAACATGCTAGCCAGCTTAGTCTCCGCAGAACACACATAAAAACCCACATGTGTAAAACCCTGATGAGAACCACAAAACATCTAATGAAACTCCAGAAACAAGGCCTGAAATTCCCAGATCAAAAACAAACTACAAATATTTTGACAACTTAGAAATCACCCTAAATACAAATCAAAACAGAAAGAAAAAAAAAAAAAAAAAAACCCTAACCTATAGTCCAAAAAAAAATCTTCAAAACCCAAAGGCATTCTGGTCAACTGTTAAAATCCTCAAACCAAGCCATGCCACCCAACTTGAACCCACAGTGCCCCACATTCGCATTTCCATAAACTCAGTCAATTCCTAAACAGCACACCCCTTCCTCCCAAACACCTGTTTCCACCTCAACCATTCAAAAACTTCTCAAACTTAAAACCCACCCCTCTATCACCAATCTTCCCACCGAATACATAAAAAAGGTGGCTGCCAAGGCTATAGTCTACTCAGTTTCCATACTCCTAAACCGCTCTAACAGAAGCGCATGTCCCAACGCTATGGAAAAAAAAGTTGATCCTACCAATACATAAAAGGAAGCTTCTAGGAATCATTTCAGTAAATATGACTGGCCAGAAGGGTATTCTGACCCTTAAAATTTCTTGCCCATAGTACTCCAAACTAAAAGTACAAGGTTTACATTTGATTATACAGTACTCAAAATTAAATTATAAGGTTTACATTTGATTATCACCCCCCTCCTTTCTGAATGGTAAGATGCCTTCTTTTAAGAAAAAAACTGCTTTAGTAGCCATGACAATTGCTTTTTCTGATATGAGCACTACAGCCAAACAGCATGATATTTTATAGGTTCATAGTAGATTACTAGGCCATCGACCCAGAGATCATTTTAAGCCTAGCCGTTTCAACCCAATGTTAATACCGTAGAGTTACTAGTTATAGCCACTAAACAGTGGGTGGTTCCACTGTAAAAGATGCGGATAGGATGAAAGCCATGACAAACGCACAGCAGATTTGGTTATACTCTGAATGAGCTTTTGATAGGATCAAAACCATGGCAAGTAATTGGTGGAGTTTTACTGTATTTTAATATTATGACCAGGTTCTGCGGAACAGACTTCCAATCTACTTGAAATAAATTTCATACCTTTGCAAATTCAAGCGCAGCTTAGGATCTATGAATGGGAAACCATATTTATTCCAGGACTGTCCCCTGTACTACTAATGGACAGAGGCAGCTCCTCAATGCTTTATCCCATGCATGGGTCCAATCTATATCAAAAGGGAGAGTGGATAGGCTTAAAATGGCTTACAAGAGCAGCTAGCCTAGTACTTGGCTAAGGACCTATCAGAATGAGCTTCTGATAGAATAAAAACAATGGCATGCAATTGGCGAATTTGGTTTTACTCTACTTGAATACTGGGGATAAATGATCAATTAGGTTCATTTAGGCCATTTCAAGTCTGTTCTAGGTAAATTAACCACTATCTGGAATGTTTTAAAGCATATTTTGTGCTTGCTAACTTCTGAAAATAAAGTCACCGTACTAGAATCTAGCATGGACACTCGCTAACAATGTCAAACAAAAAGAGCTAAACCATTACTGATTTTTACTAAACTTTACTTCTCCAAGTTATAAGTCTTAAAAAAAAAAAAAAAAAAAAAAAAAAAAAAAGTGAGCACTTCAATCTTGAAACAAGATTCATTCTACTGAACAATTCACCCATTATTAAACCTATGACACTGATCATTACTAAATAATCCGATTTTAGTACTATAAAGATGGATCTTAGGAACCAGATTTGAAAACTGTTTCATTTACATTCCCTCCTCCTACAAAAACTCTCAACTCTAGGATTTATGAAGCCTCTACAGCATAGTTTAACAGCTATCTTGCCAATAGATCACAGATCATAAAATGGCACAAAGACATCTCCCCTTTCCTTCCCATCTCCAAAGGCACCACAAGAACCACTTTTAGCCCCACTCTAAGATCTTCATTAATCACTTCCTAGATTTCTCTAATTCAGCTACAATAATTCAAGTACACCTCCAAATCAACTACAATAAAATTCAGTAAACCTCCAAATCAGCTACAATAATTCAGTACACAGATACTCCATCTTCACATGCACTGCCCAAAACCTTAACCTGCAACAACTCGTCCACTGAAGCCTGGCCAACGTGACTCAACTTCTTCTTAGCAACCACCCCCCAAAAGCAAACATTCTTTACCCCCAAGACACCGCTTAGCCCAGAAACCCTCCTTTGATATTCTCTTGGCAAACAATTGAAACTGTCTGACATACTAAGCTGCTTGATATCTATACGGACAATAGCTTAAAATTTGACTACCACATCCAACATGCAGTAAAGAAAACTCACCAGATATTGGATTCTCTATATAGTCAAAAATTCACTCACTGAAAATGCTCTGCACCTGTACCCTGCTAGCCCTAACACTTATCTATTCAGCCCCTATTTTCACCAACTAACAAGTGTTTCAACCCCTCTAAGCTCATACAATGCTATCACAAAAGTAGAAAAGTTTCCTGTAAATCACCCACAAAGAAATCACTGCCTAGCAGTCATAGTAGAAAAATGGTTCAAACAACCAAACTTATTTACTCTCAACTATTCAAAACCTCATCTATAAATCTCCAAACTGTCCATCTCTGTCAACTCTAATCCACCCACTCAAATCAAATGGCGCCTTTCGCTCAACCCAAATGCTGCTCCTCATCACTTAAATCCAACAATACAGGTGGCAACAGACTATTTTCAAAGTATTTCACAGCATGGAGCACCATACTTTTCTCTAAAATAGCTTGTTTAAAATACCCGAAATGTTCTAATAGCTCGTTTAAAATACCCGAAATGTTCTAATGTCAAATTTGCAGAAGTTCTGGTTCTGCCCTTGCATTAATCCTGGATAAATACCCCTAGACTAAGCCATAATTCCACACTTTTCCTGCCCTTCAACTACTTCCCCACTTCCCTCTCTCACAACCTTCTCTACACTCTTACCCACTCACCATAACTGAGTACTAAGTCCACAGTTATCCCACTCACTTCAGCATTCGTACATTCAGCTATAGAATCTTTTCTCCTGCATATCCTCCTCAATCATTTCTAGTACTTATTTGATCATTCTTTGGTCAACTATACCAGCTGCTGACAATCATACAAAACCATAAAAGGATGCTGCTGTTCTGCAACCGTATGTCACTTTAGGTCTTTATTAGCAAACTGCTTACTGAAGTATACAATCTACAGGCCCACTGAAGTGCGAGTCTGTATACATACACAGTGCTACACAGGCCCACTGAAGTGTAATCCTGTATACAAACAATGCTACAGGCCCACAAAAGTGTAAGTCTGTATACATGGTACAGTGCTACAGGCCCACTGAAGTGCAAGTCTGTATACTGAAATTATGCTCACCATCTTCTTTTCCTCAAAACGATGTGTATCTGAGATTTATTGGACCATCTGCAATGACTTCATTACTATGCAGACTTTTCAAAACATTATCAAATTAGTTTTCTATCCACTGTATAAACTTTTACAAGATGTCTTTATTCACTAATCTATGTATACACTTGTAAAATGCTATTTTTCTACACTACATATAAATCTTTATCCCATATATATCATTTGGAGCTTTTCTCCAAGCTTCAGCTGAAAAGGGGACTCTGCCAAGTCAGACTTTCTTGGCCAGCAAATGCAATAAATACAATGAAAACAGACAAAGGTATCAGTCTATGGAGCTAACATCTTCAACAGAAGCAATTATGTATTATACAGAGCAGTTCACAATGCACGACTCAGAAAACTTTAGTGAGCTTGTCTACAATGCCTTGGCCAGGTCGAGGTAAGCTGTGTACACAGTCTTAACTTCATCCAATGCTTTGGTGACCCACTCAAAAAGTCTACCAGATTTAATACGCACTTTCTATAACAAAGCTAAACACTGATGGGTCCCCATTGTCTGCAGGTTACCCATGTCCTCATTTACCATATCCATGAGGATTCTTTCCATGGCCTTATATAGAAGGCTGGTAAAACTTATGGGCCTATAGTTACCCATATTAGTGGTTGATCTCCTTTGTGCAGAGAAATGGCTGTAGCAATCTTCCATTCCTCGGACACAAAACCGGACTAAGCTCCATCTGAAATGCGATTTCAAGTGGATACAGAGGTCACGTTCTGGCCCATCGATGGTGCTTTTTGGCCTTGGAAAATACAGTGGATATAGTAAAAAAAAAAAAAAAAAAGTGTATACACCCCTGTTAAAATGCCAGTTTTTGTGACCACAATAAATAATTTCAAAACTTTTCCCACCTTTAATGTGACATACAACCTGTACAATTCAATTGAAAAACAAATATGTAAGGGGAAAAATATAAAAAATAAAAAACGTACAATAAGCTGTTCGCATAAGTGTGCACACCCGTAAACTAATACTTGGTTGAAGCACCTTTTGACGTAATTACAACATTCAGTCTTCCTGGGTAAGAGTTTATCAGCATGGCATATCTTGTCTTGGCAATACTTTCCCACTCTTCCTTGCAAAAGCACTCCAAATCTGTCAGATTGTGAGGGCATCTCTTGTGCACAGCCCTCTTCAGGTCACCCCACATATTTTCTATTGGATTTAAGTCTGTGCTCTGACTGGGCCATTCCAAAACTTAAATTTTCTCCTGGTGAAGCCATTCTTTTGTTGATTTGGATATATGCTTGGGGTCATTGCAGTACTGAAAGATGAAATTCCTCTTAATCTTCAGCTTTCTAGCAGACACCTGAAGTTTTTGGGCCAAAAGTGACTATTTGGAACGGTTCATAATTCCCTCCACTGACTAAAGCCCCAATTCCTGCTGAAGAAAATCAATCCCAAAGCATGATGGGGATGGTGATCTTTTAGTGATGCGAACATTTTTTGCGCCAAACGTACCTTTTGGAATTGTGGCCAAAAAGTTAAACCGTCTCCCAAAAGCATGTGGGAAAGTGTATTATGATCTGATGAGATCAATGTATTGTTTTGCAAATTTTAGCTGGGCCTGGATGATTTTCTGTGTAAGAAAAGGCTTCCGTCTTGCAACCCTACCCCACAGTCCAACATATGGAGAACACGGGAGATTGTTGTCACGTGTAGTACACAACCAGCACTTGCCAGAAATTCCTGCAGCTCCTTCAGTGTTGCTGAAGGTCTCTTGGCAGCCTCCCTGACCTGTTTTCGTTTAGTCTTTTCATCAATTTTGGAGAGATTTACAGTTCTTTGCAATGTCACTGTTGTCCCATATTTTCTCCACTTTTTGATGACTGTCTTCACTGTGTTCCATGGCATATCCAATGCTGTGGAAATTTTTTGTACCCGATTGCTTTCAACAATGAGATCCCTTTGATGCTTAGTAAGCTCTCTGCGAACCATGGCTTTTGCTGAAGCAGGCAACTGAGTAAAACTAGGAAAGCTGAACTTTATTTGGGGTTAATCAGAGTCTCTAATTGACGGCAGGTGTGTACCTCAAGAAGACAATAATTAAAAAAAAAAAAAAAAAGGTGTTTCAAAGTATTACTTTAAGGGTGTACACACTTATGCAACCAGCTTATGGTACGTTTTTTATTTTTTATATTTTTCTCCCAACAGATTTGTTTTTCAATTAAATTGTACAGGTTATAGGTCACATAAAATGTGGGAAAAAAGTTCTGAAATTATTTACCGTGGTCTCTTTTTTTATATCACAAAAACCTGGCATTTTACAGGGGTGTGTACACTTTTTATATTCACTGTACACTGATGACCTGTTCCCTAGTAATGGCTGGAGGGGTTGTTGTCCTTTGAACCATCAAGGGAGGGGATGGAATTTGAGCTGAATCTGTCAGCCAAATAGTTGGCAATGGCTTCCAGTTCAGTGTGGGTGATGCCACTTACAGTAAGCTCTGTACACTGTTGTGTACTTCCCCCTGAGGTTACAGTCATAGCTATAGAAAGCTTTGTGGTTGCATTTTTCTTGAGAAGTTGTTTTTTCTTCAAATTTAGCCTTTAAGTATTAAACAAACCGCTTACCTTCCTGTTTAGATTGGTCAGGGGACTTTTAGTTACATACAGCTCTGGTCTGCTTATGTTTGGCCACTTTTTTTCCCCTTTTGTTGTATAACCAAATGATACCGTGATTCCACCAGGGTGGCTTGTCGTCTTTTTTTTCTTCCAAAAACATCTTTATTGAATCACCACTTGTAACACTGGCAAATGTACACTTATACAAAAGTAATCAAACTGTATTAAATTAACATTAAACAAAACAAACATTATACTTCGCATATACTGCTATATATATATATATATATATATATATATATATATATATATATATAAATTATCTATGCAAATCTCTAGATTTAAGAACCGGTTTTAAAGAAACCTTCCTATCAGAGAGAAACTTGCACATCCAGTACAGTTCCCTTTCCACTGTAGATTTCACCAAATCACCACCTCTGGGACCCATAACTGCATCAATAACTTTAAACAATATGTGATGGACCCAACTCATATACATGTTTAGCAAGAGCATTGGTTAAATAAGCTCGTCTCATGGTATATTTATGCTCACGAATCCACTCAGAGCATTCTGTTGGACTTGCCAACATAAAAACTATCACATGCCACAAATGTAACTAAACAGATAATATTTAGAGTCTTACAACTAGCAGACATCTTAAATACAAATCTCTGCTTTGAGATAGGATGTATAAATTCATTTGAAGCATCAACAGAGAAATAATGTCTACAGGATCCACATGGACGAGTGCCATTATCTCTATGAGCAAATTCATGAGCATAAATATGCCATGAGATGAGCTGATTTAACAAATGCTCTTGCTAAACATGTATACAAGTCTGGTCCATCACATTTTTTTGTCCATCACATTTTTTTATGTTTAAAGTTAGAGACAATTAATAAGGGTCCCAGAGGTGGTGATTTGGTGAATTTTACAGACGAAAGGGAATTACACTGGATTTGCAAGTTTCTCCGATAGGAAGGTTTCTTTAAAACCGGTTCTTAGATCTAGGGATTTGCATAGATAATTTATAATGGTTGTGGATTGGTTAATGTGCATTTTAAATTTCTGAGTAAACGCCTGAATATTTCAGTCTGAAGAACTACGAGTTTGAAAGTGCTTACTGTGCTTTTTTGCTGCAAATAAAGTTGTTTTAAGCCGTGGTTGTAGAACTTTTCGTTCTCTACTGTTCATTTACTGAAAGGCGTCAAACAAAAAAATACTCCCCAATACCCACCCACAACCGGTTAACAACAACGCACAACTATGTACACCTTCAAAATTTGAAGCTTTATCTTCTTAATAAATACAAAAGTTCTAAACTGATAACCACACAGACAGACTAGGATTAACCAAAAAGAAAGGATAATCATGCCAAGACGCACTGTACAATCTGTGCTTTTAGTACGTGCCGTCTGGTTCCATCTTATTTTTATAGCTCTCCAGATGAGAAAACACTAATGCTTGCAGTAAAACACTTTCTCCAAGCCATTTCTCTATCAGACTGCCTCCTGGGGACATGCGAACCACACACAAAACTGCTAAGCATACATTGTTTACCAGGAAAAAAAAAGCAGCCTTAAAATATTCAATATTCTTTTTCACTTACTTGCTTTCTGTTAAAACTTGTTACTGGATAAAGCCAAGGGCCTTGACCCAGTCACTCCCCTATGCAAACATGAGAAAAAGCACACCAATTTTTGTGATGTTCTCTTAACCAGACCCACCGTCTACATTTCTTAAAACTGAAGAAAAAGAGAAGGGAGAAAGAAAAAAGCACCTGTTTATATTGGTATCACCATTACATTTAAAAACGACTGAAAAAAATTACTTTAGCTTGTAAAGAAAACCATGCACCATTATAGTATCATTAAGAAAAAAAATGTTTACATACAGTTAACTTTCTCACTCCTCTCCCAAGTATTTTTCTGAATATTGACAAGAAGTAGGGCATAAACTTGTAGGGGATTCTAAACCACAGCAAAGGCCATGAAAATCCAATATTTCCAAATCCTCTTGTTCTACCATGTTCTCCCAAGTATTTTTCTGAATATTGACAAGAAGTAGGGCATAAACTTGTAGGGGATTCTAAACCATAGCAAAGGCCATGAAAATCCAATATTTCCAAATCCTCTTGTTCTACCATGTTTCGCAAGTACAATTCTTGCTTCATAATCTCACATTTGTCAGTTTCCAAGTTACTGATTTTATTCTCCGGACATTAACAACATGATGAAGGGCATATGCGTTAAGGTCCCCTACAAGTTTAACAAAGTCCAAGGAAGTCCAATATTTTCAGATGTTCTTGTTCTGTCATGTTATGTTTCACAAAAATAATAATTTTATCACCCCACATTTGTCAATTTCCACATTACAGGCTTTACTCCTGTTAATCACCATCTCCCAAAACCTGTCTATTTCCAACATATTCTCGATTCTTAGTCTATTCTGATTTTCTTCCTTCTCTCGGACATTTTCCGTTGATACAGTGGAAAAGATTTTATGAGCCAAGTCTCTCTGTAGTACTCACCACCAGGAAACGCAGCAGAACCTACTTCTGTTTCACAGCTCATCCTTTGTTGGATAAACACTTGTATTTTCTCCTTGGCATGTACTTCATCAAAAAAATGATTTTGTCCCTCCAGGGAAAAATATTTTGAAGACGGCTGGGTACAGCAGTTTAAATCTCACACCTGCTTCTCGACATGCCCTAAATAATGGAATACATTTCTTCTTCTTCTGCCCGAGTAGTCACTCTCCATAAACACTCTGCTGTCTTCCACTTTTAGTACTTTGTCCTTCTACCACAGTTTTGTCAGAATAAACTCCTGCCGATAACATGACGTCTTTACTATTAATGGCCTAGGTTGTTTTCTAGTGACCAGATTTGGAGCATACACACAATGTGCCCTTTCAATTAACAATTCCAGTTGCTGAATACCAGTCCAGTTGCTTATTGGTGATTTCACAAAATTAATACAGCCTGTTCCTTCCAGCTTCTCATGTAGAGCAGAAAATCTCAGATCTTCCCTACGTACTCTGTCATGTAATTCTGTTTTTTGAAAACATCTCTTGTGCAGACTCATTCATCCCGTCTTTTCTTCATTTCAACCTTGGAGTTTTGCAATTCTGTCACATTATCTGAATATCTGTTGGAAGCGTCAGACATTTTTTCCAGCTTTTTATTGTTTGTGCTGACATACTCCATCTGTGTTTTGTTTATTTTAACAAGGTCTTAGAAGTGAGTCTGTCTTATTCTTTGGAACGGCTCACTCTACAACAATATGTTTGTACAGAGATTTTGTAAATACCCCGGTGTACGCTATGGTGTCTGTACACAGATTTTGTAAATAGCTCAGCGTACGCTATGGTGTTTCCTGGGTTTGGGGGTTACTTAGAATTTAGCCCTGGAATAGTTCCTAAAGGTTTTTGGTTTCACTAGTCTGCCCTTGTTTGAGAGTCCAAGGTCAAGGACACTTGTACACGTGGTAGGAGACTGGACCAACTGTTCCAAGATGTTGGTATTTGAGTGGGAGTAGGATTCCCAAAATATACAGGGGTAATCAAGATTCCCTATGAATATTGTATTGGGTTGAATGGCGAGGGACTCAAACACTGAAATACGTAGTATGGGTTTCCAGGGACATGGAGGGGGACCCAACGGTTGCAAGGATATTCAATACAACTTTTACAAGAAAGGCAGCACTGTAGCATACTGTGGTGGGACATACAAACCCTAAACTACATCCAGTAACAAACGTCATCTATGGGGGAGGGAGGCTGCCAGAAAACTTCATTATCACCAGTACACAGAACTAGAAAAAAAAAAAACAGGAGATATCCTAAATAAGTTTAAAACACAATACTAAACTAAGCTACAGGAGTCCAACTACCCTCCATCTGTGAAGGATGGAAATGTTTTCTGGACCTCTCAGACTCATCCATATCTATTCAGATGCTGCAACAACATCCAAATATTACATCCATATTAAGCAGAGAGCAGATCTCTCCCCAACTGAATATGCAATATTGCTAAATGGTGTTCAGCTGTCCACATTTACTATCCCTGTGATTGAGCATAGCTTGGATTAAACCAGACTCCTATTTTAGCTCAAGTGCCCTCATAAAAATGTATACACCAAGTAAACCACACCACAATTCTTTAGCATATTTAAGTCAGTACATGAATTACATTACTAGCATGGATACAAACAGTTGCTCTGCCATGCATTAAGAACAATACAGCTCAAGCCAAATGACATGGGGCAGATGTGAAGAGATTTACATAATTTTCCTGAAAATTCTTTGTGGCAATTTCAGCATTAATTTTCTGATGACACTACATACAACTAACATCAGTAACCAAAAGCAATACAACTAACATAATGCAAGTTACACACTTTACTAACTGCAAAGAATGAACATACTACTAACCAACCACATTTCTATAATTCTCAAAATAAAATGTTCACGTGCAAAACACAAAGCAGTACTGGCTTGGAAACGAGTGAAAAATCAAACTACAAAAGGCATTACCCAAACATGCTCCTGATTACTAACTCAGAAAAATCACACCCAGTCAGAAATGGAATATTTATAAAACAACCACTGCACTCCTCCTCCCTATCTGAACAAATCTCAGTAGAGACGAACACCACAATGTGGAAAACATGCTCAGACACGATGCCAGAGCAAAGGCCAGCAAAGGACGTACAAGCAACAGATCTTTAACAAAGTGACAAGCCATTCCTTCCTCATGCTGTTTTTGATTAAGAAAGTGTTTGCTACTAAGAGGACCCCCTGGAAAAACCCATCTTTCTGGTAATCAAGTTATGGGACTTAATTTGGGAGCAGAACTCCTTAAACCTATTCATAGTTACTCCACCTCACTAAACACGAGTCAAGTTAAAAATGTCCATTACATGACAAAATAAAGAAGTGCTCTGCTAAATGGACTGTACTTACACCTTTCAAAGATTCGTATCGATAAGATTTTGGTTTCTTGATACCATTTCTGTGCCATTTACGAGCTGCAAGACAAATGGAGAATAGTTAATTTCTTTAAAACAAATGTGTTTACTTCAACTTGCTGCAAACCAGTACTTACATTGATTGTGTGTTGTGTGATTCTTGGACTTTGCCATTTTCACTCAAGTTCTATTAAAAAAATAAATAAAAAAGTAAAATTGATAAAATGGCACAAATGATCATAACACAAACACCACTACTGACAATTTTCACGGAAAACTCTCATGCACCATACAGCAACTTGGCAACAGAAAAAAATGCAGATGTTCAAATGGTACCGTCCTGCATTTTTGTGGAACAGCCTAAGAATTACTGAAGAGATGCAGACAGAAAACCATTAGGTTTATTATCTTTTCAAAAAAAAGTTAGGTACTCACCATAATGTTCCATGTTTGCAGTCCATCTTGCCCTTCATTCTTACATATGGGATCGACTCGGCCTATTTACAAGCTGGAAGTCTTCTAGTTGGCTTGTGGCTAGGTAGGTATCCTATGGTGCACCAGTGCAATCCCCAGATTTTGTTTGCTGCTAACTGAGAGAAAAATAACAAATATACAGAAAGAAGCCAATACTAAAAGGTTTCCAGAGAAGAATGAAAACAAAATTTTTCTGTCTCCAGGTACTTCTAGGATGGGAGTAGCAGGGGGGGGTTCTTAAGAATAAAGGGCAAGATGGACTACAAATACAGAACGTTAAGGTGAGTACCTAACTTTGTAGTCCTGTCTCCCTAGCACATTATTCATGGGCGGCTCAAGGAAAAACACTCCTGAGTACCGTTGAACCAAAGGATGCTCTACCCCTGGAGGTAGAATCCAATTTATAATGAGTAATAAATGTGAGGGGTAGCCCAAGTTGCTGATGCACAAATATCAAGGGGGACCCTGGCTTGAAAGGCTGCAGAGGTAGACAGATCTCGTAGGAATGAGCCCTGATTTTGACAGGTAAAGGTCTACCCTCAAGAGGTGTAAACGTAAGCTAGAGCGCTAGAAATCCAATTTGAGAGGGTCACTTTGGAAACCGATAAACCTGACCTGGATTCGGAGAAGGAACTAAATAATTGATCTGATTTCCTGAATTCCTTAGTCCGGTGCAAATAAAAACATAATTGTCTATGGACATCCAACTGATGAAAACTGTATTCTGCTGTGTTGGAATGATTTGGGAAGAACAACGGAAGTTCTATGGATTGATTCAAAGTGGAATGGGAACAGACCTTGGGGACAAAGGAAGGATTAGTACGGAGAGAGACTCTGCCTTTGTAAAACCCCCTTACCTGATTTTTCACAGACAATGCTTGTAACTCTGACACCCGTCTGGCCGATGTGATAGCCACCAAAAACAAGTCTTCCAAGACAGACATTTCAAAGGGGATGAATGAGAGGGCTCAAAGGGTGGAGATGTCAATTTGGATAACACAAAATTTAAATCCCATGAAGCAACAGGTTCTTGAAATAGGGGTCTTAAAGTGGCACCTTTAAGGAAGGTTTTGCACAGCCTATGTGACACCCGATTAGAATCTTGTATGCCTAGATGAAAATTAGAAATCGCTGCCAATTGAACCCAGATAGTGGCAGCCGCAGATCCCTGGTGGAAAAGCTCAGACAGGAACTCCAAAACCACCAGAATGGAGGCAGTATAAGGGTCAAAATTCTTTATCAGCCCAGACAATTTCCTCCATTTACTGGAATATAGTCTCCTAGTGGAGGGTTTGAGAGGAGGTAAAGATATGAGTTGGAGGGTGAGAAGTCGTGAAGCCTGGCTAGGGATGGAACTGGAGCAGCCAAGCTGTCAGGTTGAGGGTGTGTAAGGGCAGGATGAAGCGAGCCAGACATGTGGGTCAAGAGATCTGGCACTGGGTCCAGAATCCAAGGAAAGTCTAGAAAAGGCCCGAGAAAGGGGAACCAAACCGGACGAGGCCAGTAAAAAGCAATGAGGATCAGTTTGCTTCCCAGCTGTTTCGCTTTCTGAATAACCTTGGGTATGACAGGAAAGGGAGGGAAAGCATAAAGGAGACCAAGGGGCCAATCGTGAACAAGTGCATCTCTCTGTGACTCCCCCGGAGGGGGGGGATAAGGGAGAAATAGCTGCTGCATTTGGCACTGATCGGGCTGGCAAAGAGATAGCAGCAAGGCTGTCCCCACCTGTGGAAAATCTGCTCCACTATTTCCTGTTTCAAAGACCACTCGTGAGGCATCAAGATTGCCCGGCTGAGCTTGTCGGCTATCACGCTGGTTGCCCCAGGAATGCGTGTTGCCACCAGAAAAAGCTGGGAAAATATTGCCCATTTCCAAACTCAAATGGCCTCCCGACAGAGTGGATGTGATCGGGTTCTGCCTTGTTTGTTGATATACCGTACTACCGACATGTTGTCTGTATTGCAATTGTCTCCAGAGGCAGAAGGTCATGAAGTGCTTGCAACGACAGGAGCACCGCCCTCATCCATAGAACGTTGATATGCAGATGAGCCTCGTAATCTTGCCATGTGCCTTGGACAGTCCTGCCTAGATAATGCCCCCCCCCCAACCTGTGAGGCATCCGTGGTCACAGTGGCAACGGGTTGGCGAGGAAGAAATTAAGTGCCCGTGGTTAACTGGTTGGGTAGAGTTCACCAAATGAGGTCCTTCTTGCAAGAGTCTGTCAGCAGTACATGATGAGATAATGGTAGGTGCTGAAAGGACCATTGGGATGACAGCAGCCACTGAAGAACCCTTGTGTAGTCTGGCTAGCGGCACTAGTAATATGGTGGAAGCCATGGTCCCTAGAAGCTGCAGAATAGTCTTGGCCTTGACTTTTCGTAGTGGGAGAAGACGTTGAATTTGAAGAAACGGATTCGGTGCTCTTTCTACAGGAAGACAAGACAACATGTCTACTGTTTCTATCTCTGCACCTATAAAAATTACAGATTGAGAGGGCAATAAGGCAGATTTTTCCCAATTTATAGAAATCCCCAACTGGGCACAAAGCTGAATGGTAGCATCCATGGTCTATAGAAGTAGATGCCTGGTGGGGGCAGTCAACAGCTAGTCGTCCAGATAAGGAAACACCTGAAATCCTCGACGTCTCAGGTGAGCTGTCACTACTGCCATACACGAACACCCTGGGGGCTGTGGCGAGACCAAAGGGCAGAGCACGAAACTGGTAATGACTGGCTCCCAATCAGAAGTGTAGGTGACTCCTCAACGCCCTGTCCATTTTTATGTGGTAGTAAGCGTCTTTGAGAACTACTGAGCACATCCAATTGTCTTTCCCCAAAAACGGGAGTATAGACTGCAGTGTCACCATCCGGAACTTGTCCTTTACTGATTCGTTCAATCTGCTGAGGTCCAAGATGGGCCTCCAGTCCCCTGTACGTTTTGGCACCAAAAAGAATCTGGAGTAAGTTCCGGATCCTATTTGGTCTGCTGGGACGGTCTGGATGACTCTCTATGCCAGCAACTTGTTGACCTCCACAATTGCCTGATCCCGGTGATTGGGTGGAACATCCAGGATCCTATTGGTAACAAAAGGTGGAAGAGAAAAGGGTATGACATAACATCTGGTAGTAATAATTTGTAACCATTTGTCTTGAGTGATATTTAGCCAGGCTACTGGATACAAAGAAATGCGACCCCCGACAGGCCCCAGAGAAGGACAGTCGGGCCTCACATCAGGAGCGCTGGTAAGGCCGGCCCCGAAATGAATTGTGGCCTCCCTGGTTGTGCAGTCCGCCCCCGCCTCTAGGGCGACATCTAACATTTCCTCCTCTTCCTCTGGAGAAGCCACCCTGTGCATCTTGGAAAAACCTCTGGGACTTCTTGAACCACATTTTACCGCCCCTCCGACTCTTAGAGTATGGTTTAGAGCAGACAGTAAAACATACTCCCACGGCAGACCGTGCTTTTCCTTCTTGTTTGTACCGGGTGAGTGTGTCCTTTACCTTGGGTCCAAACAATGAAGAACTGAAGGGGGCGTTGGTAAAGGTAAAACTGAACGGTTCTGCAAAATTACACAAACGCATCCAGGAATGACGCCTTAGGGAAATTCATGAACCAGCTGCTCTACTCGCTCCATCGGCTGCATACGAGATAAGCCGCATGGACGAGTTGACAACAGAGTTCAAGGTGGACAACTGGGTAGACACCATGTCAGGGACTCCCTCAGTACATCTCCTAACTCCTTAAGAAGATCTCTCTGAAGCATCAGAAGTGTGTAAGGTAGTTCAGAGATCTAAGAGTAAATACCACTGAAGAGAAGATACACTTCCCATATCTGTCCATCATTCGAGACTCCTTATTCGGCGGTTAAACAGAAGATGTTTCCGTTGGCTCCTCCTTAGTGGCCATCACCATGGCATCTACTGGAACACCTTTAGACAAAAATTCCTTTTCTTTGGGTGCAGAAAGAAACTTATTTGGTCTCCCGGGGACTGGCTCCACGGCATCAGGAGTATCCCACATCTTCCGACTAACTAGCTCCATCAGTTCGAAGGGCGGAGAAACCCAAGAGGCTAAAGGTTGAGACATGAAAGCCTTCAGGGTACACTGACTCCTCATCAGAGGGGGTGACAGTGTGCCAGCTGCACTTCCGTTTAAGGATTTCCAGGATGTCTATGAAGGAGACATCAGAGGACGACTTGGGGGACCCTTCTGACTCTTCGAGGTCAGTGTCCGAGGTAAAAGACTCATCCTGGGAGTCCACATGCTTCCTCTTACATGTTTTCTTCCATGGGGGCTCCTCGGAAGGATATTCCGGGGAGGTCTCGGAAGAGCGGGGGCCACCGGCCGTTGGCTCCTGAGGCTGTGGGTCTCTGCTGTCCAGGGAGGGAGTAGGAGCAGACACAGAAGTCGGTGCCCTGGGAGGGGGGAAAGAGTGTCGGTACCCCTGGTAGGAGTTTATGATCCAGACAGCACACTCATCTCAAATGCCAACCTCTCCGGCTCTGAAGAGACAGAGGATGCCATCAGCTCCGAGATGGACATAGGATCCGAGCTCACCCTCGCCGATGCGCCAAGAGGGAGGCTCGAAACCGAAGAGGTTTGGTTCCAGGCGTCCCAGTCAGGGCCGACCAGGGAGCTTTAGCTCCTGGACCCCACGGACAGCACAGAGTGTCGGAGCGGAACCTGGCTCCGAAACAACCACAGGGGGAGCTGGAACCAAGGGTTCCACCAGCGGTACTAAACACTATGGCTCAGAAAGACCAGCAAGGCTCGGAGGAGGAATCACCGAAGGGGTAGCAGACTCAAGTGGTCCCAGAACAGACTGGGTCGGAGCCAACAACAATTGCGGTAAGGCAGACTTCAAAAGTCTCAGCAATACCCTCTCCACATCATCTTCCGATAAACATCTGGAAGACCTGGGAGGACAGAGTAGGAGAACAGGATCTCTACAATATTGGTGACTTCAATGTATGGGAGACCGGTAAAGGCTCCAAAGACCGGCTCCGTTGAAAACTCTCTGTGGTTGGCTCCGAGCTACTTGGCGCCAACCCTGCAATCACAGTAGTACAACCCTCAAAATTGGCTCCAAGCTCTGTGGGGCAGATGAGACAGTAAATTTGTCAGGCTTAGTAATTTTAAGAAGCGGCTCCGAGACACCAGCCGGTGCCGGGGAGGGCCTCTTAGAGGTCTTTCCTTTTTAGATCCCGGAGATATAGGAGAGGGGGATAAGCTAGCCAGATCTTCCTCAAAAGGTTTTAAGAGACCTTTTAGAATGAGTAAAAAAACAAAACGCCAAACCACGGACAGAAACGAGCTGGACACCAAGAATGTTTTGGCGCTTTCATTTGATTTAATAATGTTCAAACTTCATCAGAAACATTCTAAATCTCACCACCCTTTTTAAAAGCCAGATGGCTTATGGTCCTTGCTTTATTTAGACATCCTCACAGAAGATTAACTCACACACACAATGAAAGAAAGAAAGAAAGAAGGGAGGACTAGGTCTTCTAAGTTAAAGGAGCCTAGCCCCACAGGAACATTGAGAGACACCACGAGGACTAGGTCCTCTAACTTAAATGGGCCTAGCCCAGGCAGGAAGAAAGGGGAACTAGGTCCTCTAACTAAAAACAGACCTAGGGGTACAGAAACAATTAGAGAGACTCGCACACACCCAAAACAGGAATAAAGTCTAAATTGTGGAAATTACTAACAAGGTGAACAGAACCTCATTCTGTTTGCAACACCAATAACAAGAAATATTAGCAAGCGGAAAAAACACAAAAGGTTATGACTTATAACTATTTAACAAACACACACAGCCTGAGTGCAAAAGGTGCCTACGATTACTAATATCCAATTATGAAACAAATACATCAACAAGAGAAAACTGGCACACAGGATACCCAGTACTACAAGGCCAACTGTACTTAAAGAAATTGCACACAAATGGCACACTAGTAACGCTAAGTATACTAACAGCAAAAAAATACACTAAAACTATACAATGCTATTAAAGGTAAAACAGAAGAAGAATTATCCAAAAATTTTGAACAAATATGAAAGACTTAGCCACAGCCAAGAAGCAGCACATCCGAACTCGTCGATGTGGCAAACGAGAACTGGGGGTGGACTACGGGATACCTACCTAGCCATGAGCCGATTAGAAGACTTCCAGCTTGTAAATAGGCCAAGTCAGAGTCGAGGATCGGCTCCGATCCATTGTGTAAGAATGAAGGCGAGATAGGACTACAGAACATCTAATTTTAGCAAACTAATCTGAATAAGAAACCTTTATTTAACAAAAAAAAAAAAAACATCTGGAAAGTAATTTGGATCTGTAAAAAAAAATCTGTGGCTGCAGGACTTGAGTAATAATGCCTTATCAGTAGGTATGTTGGATTCAGAGAATTTTTACAGGCTTCAAAGCTACTCTCATACTCCCATAATGCCAATAAGTTCCAAAAACCAAGTTCTTGCCAGCCAAGTCTGACAACTATCCAGAACGTGCAATGATTGCTGTAGCTGCATAAGATTATCTCAGATACGGCATCATAGTATGTACCTAAAACTTCTGTATTAGATTTCAAAAAGAAAAAAAGCTCCACCACCACCCCCAATGAGTGGAGGTACAATGAAAAACTACAAAGACCACTGCAATGCTGAAGACCTTGATACATCACATTCAATATGCATTACACTGTGAAGGCCTGGAGGAAGACGACCGTGGGTACCATGAAGGCATCTAACTTGGGCATTACAGAAGTAATGACTACCTGGTAGAATGTGCATCAGTTCTATTATACTTAGGATAAGTACCCAACTTAAGCATTACAAAAGCAGACTACCCTGGGAGAATGTGCATCAGTTCTATTATACTTAGGATAAGTACCCAACTTAAGCATTACAAAAGCAGACTACCCTGGTAGAATGTGCATCAGTTCTATTATACTTAGGATAAGTACCCAACTTAAGCATTACAAAAGCAGACTACCCTGGGAGAATGTGCATCAGTTCTATTATACTTAGGATAAGTACCCAACTTAAGCATTACAAAAGCAGACTACCCTGGGAGAATGTGCATCAGTTCTATTATACTTAGGATAAGTACCCAACTTAAGCATTACAAAGCAGACTACCCTGGGAGAATGTGCATCAGTTCTATTATACTTAGGATAAGTACCCAACTTAAGCATTGCAAAAGCAGACTACCCTGGGAGAATGTGCATCAGTTCTATTATACTTAGGATAAGTACCCAACTTAAGCATTACAAAAGCAGACTACCCTGGGAGAATGTGCATCAGTTCTATTATACTTAGGATAAGTACCCAACTTAAGCATTACAAAAGCAGACTACCCTGGTAGAATGTGCATCAGTTCTATTATACTTAGGATAAGTACCCAACTTAAGCATTACAAAAGCAGACTACCCTGGGAGAATGTGCATCAGTTCTATTATACTTAGGATAAGTACCCAACTTAAGCATTACAAAAGCAGACTACCCTGGTAGAATGTGCATCAGTTCTATTATACTTAGGATAAGTACCCAACTTAAGCATTGCAAAAGCAGACTACCCTGGGAGAATGTGCATCAGTTCTATTATACTTAGGATAAGTACCCAACTTAAGCATTACAAAAGCAGACTACCCTGGTAGAATGTGCATCAGTTCTATTATACTTAGGATAAGTACCCAACTTAAGCATTACAAAAGCAGACTATCCTGGGAGAATTTATCCCAAGCATGACAGAACTGATGCAAACAATTATGCAACTTCCGATCTTGCCAAAGAGCACATGAAACTGGTCATATGCCCCCCCCCCCCCCCCACACCTCTTTAGTCCTAGTTATGCATTGCTCATATTGCACATTAATATCTTTCAGAAGAAACTGGTTTTCAGGGTTTGAACACAACCGTGAAAATACAGAAAGGTGAACAGACTGGCTAATGTACTCAATGACTTTTTTTTTTTTTTTTTTGATAAAACAAATTCTCATTAAGAAAGAAGTATTCTTATGAAAAATTAAATACAGGGGACAGACTACTGGCTGGCAATGCTCAAAGTCTTAAAGCCACCATACAGGTTTACAAAAAATTAAGGACTTAAAAGGACAAGAACTCAAGCTCTTTGGACAAAGCCTATTCAAAAGGGATAAGGGAGCTTTTCTTACCACTGGAGGATCCCACTGAAGATCAAGATGTCTACAAAGAAGTCTGAAAAGAAAGTTAACTTTCAGAAAGGCTTTGCTCACCTTGAGTGAATCATGGCAGACACAGAAGCTGGAAATTTATTTAAATTTTATTTAACATTTGTTAACCGAGAAAGTCCGACTTGGAACAAACCAATTTTCAGTGGCGGCCCAGGGAGAAACGCGCCAGACATGTCTTTGTAACGCGAGAGGAAACCCACACAAACACAGGCAGGACAGGCAGACTCTGCACAGAAGTCACCCCAGCCAAGAATCGAACCAGAGAACGCTACTGCTGCACCAATACGCCATTACCACTACCACGTGAAATGTTACAAATGAATGTCTTTCTATGCCGAATCAAAAAAGGTTTAAGCAAATACCAAAAGCCTAATGAAGTAAGGAATGTGAAGGATCTGCATTCTTGGACAAAGTACAAATGGAAAAACTTTTCCATTTATCTCCACATCTGAGAAGCCATCAAAATGGAGACTACTCAGGGAAAAAAAAAAAAAAAAGAGGAGCTAGCTACTACACAAACTGGGACAATCATGATGAAAGCTCACAACACGATAACCATTTGCTAACTCTGTCCAAACAAAGGGTTAAGAAAGGAGGAAGCCACTGAATGGCCCTGAAGATCAAGAACACTAAAGTCTCACCGACAGGAAACCAGTAAACCCTCACTTGGGAGTCATTATCATTTGGCAAAAACAATCATAGGAACAAGCAGACAAAGCATATAGCTTCATACACTTATTACAGATTAACAGCCTAGTAAGGTGGCTTTTCACAACTGCAAAATAATAGCACCTCAATCTGCAATGGGTCTGAAGGGTATTAAGGAGAAAACAGTTTGCAGTCTCACAAGTAGAGCGAGGTGAAGTCAAAAAACATTTGACTATGGTCCTGAACTGTGGGCAAACCGATGTACAATTCGTGCAAATCTTGCAAGAAATTGCACTGTGCTGGAATGTACCCTGCCACCAGTGTTGCATCAGTCTGAACAGCACAATTCCAAAGTTTCCTTGAAGAATGGATATGAGTGGGCAACCTCCTGGTTTACTGATGTACAAGACTACTTGCTACACTGGTCAAATTAACAAAAATGGAACCCATGAAACCCAAAGCCAGCAGCAGTATTTTCAGAATGTAAACCAGAAAAACTTTGGGATAAGTGGCTGCTTAGAGGACATCTCCATAGCAGCCCAATGTGACTGCTGAAAGTGGATTTACAAATAGTCTGATGAACAAAAGGTTGCGTAGATGTGTACACCAACCCACATGAGAACTTCCTATCTAAGAGGTTCCAGTCCTGTAGCCACCGGCCTCAGGAGGATTCTCAAGTGAATCCTGGTGAAGAATCATCAGAATGAAAGCTGCTATCAACATCAAAGCTTCCAAGGTACAGGCAACCTGAGACTCAAGAGCCGATGACATATGCTGGGACCTATAGGTAAACGTTAATACACACACACACACACACACACACACACACACACACACACACACACACACACACACACACACACACACACTTAGGGGTCGCCACAGCAGAACTCCAGTTAATGACTGGCAGTAGATTTTTACGTACCAAGTTGCCAGCCCTGACGCACAACCTTCAACGAAGGTACGTCCATTCACACAAGTCTCCACACAGAAGACGCTTTAGCTGAGAATCGAACAGGACAACGTCTTACTGTGAGGCGACAAAGTTACCGCAGCACTTTTTATCAGGCAAGGGAGTGGTTTATTGTGCTGGTACATGTTAAATTCACATCCCTTCCCCCCATCAGTGTGACATTCGAGCTGGTCCTGCCTTACTTATTAGCTGTCATAATAATATAACCCTTATGTACTTTAAATAAAATTTATAATGATGTGGTACCTCTTATTTAACCAGATTAAGTAGATTAAGTCTGTGATTTTATCCAAGACAATATACTACATGGTTTTTGATTGCCAAATGGACTAAGGTTGATATACTTCCAGCCATGAAGTATACTGTCTTGGATAAAATCACAGACTTAATAATCTGGTTAAATAAGAGGTACCACATCATTATAAACTTTAAAGTACACAAGGGTTATATTATGACAGTTACTAAGTAGGGCAGGACCAGCTCGAATGTCACACTGATGGGGGAAGGGATGTGAATTTAACATGTGTACCAATGCTGTTTTACAGCACAATAAAACACTCCCCTTGCATATATTTTTTTTTTATCTATATATATATCTATAGAAAGCTTGTAAAGAAACTATTACCCTACTTTTGTTTTACTAGGATCGCTTGTCTGTGTCCTTAAAGGATTTTCGACTGGAAACAGAATGCCTGGCTTTCTTGGATTACTTTCGAATACTTAGTAATTCTGTAAAATTTTATATATTTTTTTGTTTTACTTAAGACGAGTTTAAGTTCGCTACTTCTACTACTATTGTCTACTACTGTCTGATCTGATTAATACACAGTGATTAACTAGATATATGGACTGAAACTCTTACACAGAGAAGACTCTTACACGGTTTTGTTTTAATAATAAAGATGCAATCCTACCAGCAGCAGGAGTTTGATTCTGACAAAACTGTGGCAGAAGGACAAAAATGCTTGAAGTGGGAGCAGTATTTGTGGAGAATGATCACTCACTGTACACCAGGCAGAAGAGTAAATTAATTCCAGTATTCAGGGAACGTTGAGATGCAGGTGAGAGATTCAAAATGCTCTACCCAGCTGTCTTCAGGATATTCTTCCTTAGAGGGACAGAATCATTTTTTTGAAATACATGCCAAGGAGGAAAACAAATGTGTGTCCAACAAAAAGTGAACTGTTCCACTGTTTGAACGGAAAATGTTGGAGAGAAGGAAGGACAGCGAGAGTTTACTAGAAAAATCGAAACTACGTTGGAAATAAAGCAGAGACAGGATCTGGGAGATGGGGATAACAGCAATAAAACCAGTAACTTAATGTGGGATTACAATACAATAATTATATTTGTGAAATCTGACAGTACAAGAAAATCTGGAAATATTGGACTTTTTCAGAATCTGTTGGACTTGTGGGAGACTAAAGTATATCCCCTACTTCCTGCCATCATAGTTCAGAAAAATGCTTTAGGAAGGGCAAGAGAGGGGAGAAAGATAACTACGTAAAGAAAATATTTTTCTTAATAGTACTTTTTTGCGATGTACGTTTTTTTCTTTGCAAGCTATAAAATTCTCAATCTACTATCAACCTCTTAATAGAATTACTACATCTTACTTCCCTCACTTAATCAGGCGATATCCATCCCAACCCAGGCCCATCAACTTTCCTCCCAATAATGTCTCCATCCCCTCTCTCCTAAATCCATTCGCTTCACAACAATTAAATGCACAAAGCCTTCGCAACAAAGCCCCTACTTTACTTGCCTGGCTCTTCCATAATCACCCAGATATTGTTGCTATCACAGAAACCCGGCTTAAACCTCACATACCGGACAGTGAACCACTTCCACCTGGCTACCAAATAATCTGCAATGATAGACCCATTAATAAAGGAGGTAGAGTAGCCTTAGTTTACTCCTCCGCCTATACAGTAGCAGCATATACCAACCCTATCCTCCGCGTATACAGTAGCAGCATATACCAACCCTATCCCTACTTTCTCTGAGAATTAACCATAGTACCTCTAAAGATTAATAATCACAAAACTATATGCATAGCCCTCCTCTACATTACCCCAGGCCAAAATAACATCACAATACTTGAAGATATCCTCTCCTGGTTCTCTTCCACCTTCAAAAATGAAACTTATATCCTAGGTGACGTAAACATTAACTGGGCTAACATCAACTCTCAACCTTCTTCACATGCAATCTATTTAATTTTACCCAGATAATTAATGCCCCTAGTAGACCTAACAAAAATGGAAATTCAGGCACCACCCATGACTGGATATTAGTATCCCACCACAACCTAATATTATCATCATCATCTGGCACCCTCCCTGACCCAATCAGTGACCACCTACCTGCCTTCACAGATCGGCAACCATCTCTACTCCTCAAGCAACACCACTATATCCAAACCCGTAACCCAAGTTCAACCCTCAAATATTTAATGATTGTCTAAGCCAAAAACCCTGCCCCTCAACAATGCTATCGCCTACTTCAATGAAGCCTTTCTAAATCTACTTAAATACCATGCTCCTCTTAGAACCAAATGAGTCAAATCTAAAATATCTCATTGGTTATCCAAAGAAACTAAACAAACCATGATACTAAGGGATAAAAAGTGGAAGCAGTTCCACATCTACAAACTATCCACTACCCTAGCAGAATACAAACGGCTCCGAAATTCCATAAAAAACAATAACTACAGACCAGAAATCCTACTACACCAAACTCCAATCAGCGCACCCCTCCAACCCTAAACAATTCTGGAATACCATCTCCTCTCTCCTCCACCCCGGAAACAAAGACAACCCCTGCCCCAACCCAAATCTCTCTGAACTCAATACCGCCACATTATTCAACTCCTTCTTTGTGGACTGTGTAGCCAAACTAACCACATCCTTCCCCAACCTTCCTCCTAGCTGTCTCCCCACCCTCATCACACCCATCTGGCAACACAACATTCACCCCCCTTCAAACTCAACCCTGTTCCCACAAGCATCATAAAATAACTCCTATTCCTACTAAAACCTTGCTCTTCTGCACCAGACAACTTACCCTCTTTCTTCCTCAAACTTGCAGTCAACAGCATAGCCCTACCTATCTCCATTTTAATAAACAGGTTCATCCAAGAATCCCACGTCCCATTTATCTGGAAACACGCATTCATCATTCAAAACTATGATACCACCACCAACTTAAGGCCAATTGCTATTCTCTCCCACTCTTAAAAATACTAGAAAATGTAGTCATACCAAACAATTGTCACAACCCCACCCAACATGGCTTCCGCCCTGGCCATAGTACCACTACAGCTCTTCTGTCCTTCCTTGAATCCATCAACCAGGCCCGTGACACTGGCAAAGTATCTTCCTTATTCCTAGACCTATCTAAAACCTTCGACACAGCCACCCATGCCATACTTTTCCCAACTCTCCACTCTCAACCTTTCTCCCTCTACACTATCTTGGTTCTCTAGTTACCTCTCTGAAAGACTCTAAAAGTACAGTTTTGTACCTACCATAAATGTAGATGTTCGAGTGCTAATACAGCTGCAGTAATCACATATGGGTTCTCTGCAGTCAGGCGGGTCCTCGGGCAGCCGAATTCCAAAGTCTTGGTCCGGCGTCGGTTGTTGTCGCCTTCTTCCCTGACGTTAGAAGCGACAGGGGTATACAAGTAACAGCCGACGCCATGTTCTCCAGTCTTTCTGGCCCCAGATGTCAGGTGCCCCAAAG